>NW_027175987.1:6467500-6760000 GCF_023055335.1 Clinocottus analis | reverse complement strand
TTTTGTGTCACCTTATGTGCACCTAAAGGTTCAAAAAACAATAAACAGCCAACCCCGTTCAGAGATGAGGAGAGAATTAAATCAGTCCCTCGGTCGTTATTTATTTGCCTGTTTGGGAGAGGCGCGCTGGAGGCAGCGAGACATCCGTTACTGATCACACTGGTTTGGTCGTCAGCTAGTTGCAACAAGTTGTCTCGACTGCCATTCTGTGAGATGCATATTGTGATTGGCTGGGTGTTTTTTTTGTACCTACAAGGGCCTGACATCAGCTGCTCCATGATGCCAGAGCCAAAGGAAACCGCGCAGGGTTGTGCAAGGGCCACAGGGCCAGTTTCAGTTTTCACAATATGTCTGTTGATCACTGGGATTTCAGGGCGGAACTGAACTGGAAACGACTGGAAGGGGCACTCAGATCTTTACAACATAAAAAACACTTACGGTTGGATAAGACTTGTATATTCAAAAGCTTATACCAAAATAAAAGTACAAAAGTAGTGTCAAAGATATGTATTCAAAGTAAAAGTATTCTACTATGGAGTAAAGTCATCCCTGTAACTGTCAGATGTTTAATTTACAAAATATTACTCTGCAAAGGAAAGTTTCCCTCTAAAAACTAATGCGGAGGTAGGAGCAGAATGAAAAATAAATACTCTCGGTAATATACAAATCCTACGTCAGTAGAGCATTTGAGTAAATGTACTGCGTTACATTCCCCGCTGCAGGTCGGTCTGATCACATTGACTCATGAGTCGGTTACCAGATCAGAAGGCAGCAGCACATGGGAGGCATTCCGGTAGGAAGGCTTTGCGACCAACATGGCGCAAGACGGTTTCCAAAGTACTGTCCATTACACAAAAACAATAGTACATTCTTTTGTGAGTACGTGTATTTCATATGTTTTGGAGTGGCATGAACTTTAATACCGTCAGTAGTGCGCTTGCACAATAAGAGATGGATTTCGTAATAAGTTGATTGTGGTACTTGGTAACGTTAGTGGAATTGAGACATGCTATTTAGCATTAATTGTAAATCTGTTGGATGATATTTTCCACTAAAGCACTCATTTTTTAACTTTAAGTTAGACTTAATTTTTCTGAACTGAGGCCAACTGCTTGTTTTCGACCCGAGGGCCCCAATGCTGGTTATCGGGCCCTGCAATCCAGCAGGTAATTCTAAAAACAGTAAGTACCTCTAGTCATCGATATAAACTGGGTCTATTTTTTTGTGTCACATAGAAACCATGCACCCTACAACATGAATATCGCATTCTGCAGCAATCTGCAGCAAACTGAAAAATATGTCATGCTTTCTCAAAATAATTGAGTCCAATGACTGATTTGAAAATGGATGCTGATTTTTTTCTTCATACGATTGAATTGTAAATATTTACTTATACAACAGAATAAATAGATTTAAATACATTTGTATCCCCTAATGCCAATAACCTGCGTTTTTCTATCTTTTTTTAATCAAAAGACAAATAATACGATTAATGTTTTTATAAACTTCGACTCATCGGCTTTGACCAATTTTCTGTAAAGAACATGAATCGAAACCCATTTTCAATGAGCACACACTGTACACAACCCCTCTTTGGCCACCAGTGGCGCAGTGGAGCAGTTTGGGTTTGCCCGGCTCCCTCCCTCCTCTCCCCCTCCTCTCCCCCTCCTCTCCCTCTCCTCTGCTCCGTCTCTTCCTGCTTCCTGCTTCCGGCTTCAGTCACAGGGCGAGCAGAGTATCAACAACATGGATTTATGCAGCTCTCTCCGTTGTTTGGACGTTACGCGAAACAATACATAATTTAAATGAATAAATCATTTAAATGAATAACAATGACCTGAAATGTAAAGAGAATTAGTGTTGACATGTTCTTGTTCACTTGAAAGCTGTAAAGTTAGTCGTGTTTCTTCAGTATTGTTTAAGCTTCATTGGAATCACGTGAACGTGCATAGACGTGCACGCTGAGTAACTTTACTTCAATGTTTATCTAGTAGTAGTAGTAGTAGTAGTAGTAGTAGTAGTAGTAGTAGTAGTAGCAGCAGCAGCAGCAGTAGTAGTAGTAGTAGTAGTAGTAGTAGTAGTAATAGTAGTAGTAGTAGTTGTAGCAGCAGTCGTAGCAGTAGTAGTAGTATTAGCAGTAGCAGTAGTTTATCGTCATGCACAGTAACTGCTCCACACGTATCTGACAGAACGAGTTACTAATAAGGTACCAGTTAGTTATCAGATTAAGGTTATCATGCAACATACACCTAGTTAATAACTGATGGTGCGTTATTATTGATTAAACTACCAGCAGCAGATCAAAACGAGTATTACTTAACGTTAGTTTTGATGCTAAACTTTCAAACTTTACTTGAGTCATTTATTTGACTGCAGTACTTGTTAAAGTGTATTTATACCATGTAAACAAAGCAACAAAAAAGCATTTATACATATATTTGTTTGACATATTAGTGTTGTGTTTGTGTGTCACTATGGGCTCTGTGTTCAGTGTTTACTGTCCCTGTTGTGATTAATACATATCTTTCATGGATTAATGTCTACATGTCTTATTAATATGTGAACCATCAATTCTATTATTATTATTGTTTTACTGAAGTACAAGATCTGTATACTTTCTTCACCACTGTTAAATCAGAGAATGTGATAAAGTATTGTATTGTATATTACATATATCATCATATGCCATGTCTGTAGATGAACTGAAATCCAGGCGTTTCTTCATGAGACTCTTCAGAGATGTGGGACAGCAGGAGGATGACTCTTCATGTGAAGAAACACTGTGCTGCAGCAATGAAGATGCTCCACCTCCAGAAGAACAAGCCCAGCTCCACCTCTAGAAGAAGCTGCATCACCTCTGGCTCCTCTCTGATGACACAAGCATCACTTGCTCCTGCCGAAGCCAGGGTGAGCCTGCTGTCCTATTTGTTTAGACTGAAAGATGTCATACACACTTCCACTATACACACTTCCATCATATTAGAGAGAATTTGATTCCTATAAGCCCAAAAACAAAAAGATATGTATTTAATGACATTGTAATTCTTGTCTGTTTGCATCAGTGATGGAGGTGAAGACAAAGAGAGTGATGCAGAGCATCTCTCTTTGCAGGCAGCATGTGCAGAGCTGTGAGTAAACATGTGGTGTCTTTTATTTCTTTGTTTCTAGATGAAGATTCTAAATTATTTACAATTTAGCTAATTTGCTATTGATTGTGTTTGTATCATCATCATCATCTACGACATGGTTTGGAACAGAAAGAGGTTTTTAATCCAAGACGTGCTGCCGTCGACCGACAACACTGGACCATGAGCTCTTCTCCCACATGAAGCATGACTTCATCATCCCGTCTCATGTTGACATGTTCTGGTCATGTGTGTGTCCTGCTGTTCTACCTCTCGTCCTCGTGACTATGACTTGATCCCAGCTGTGATGAGGTATGTATCAGTCCTTTTATTTATATATATATATATATATATATATATATATATATATATATATATATATATATATATATATACACACACACACACACACACACACACACACACACACACACACATACACACACGTGAAACTGCTGTGTTACTATCAGCTGATGGCATGTGTCTGAAGTGTGTTTTAGTGTCATGCTGCTTCCTCTGCAGAGATTAAATGACTGGCTACTGAATATTAACCATTCCAACATAAACATATGTGTATGAGTAGAGTTGATTCTTTATATTACAATGTTAGAAACCATCTGTTTCATTGGATTAAGCTGAGCAAGGCAGGTGAAGTAAAGATACTTTCTGCCTTCACTAACAGTGTTTGTGTATTCAGAATCGGAACCATTTATTTGCCAGGTATCTTACACAAACAAAGAATTTGTCTTGGCGGGTGGTGCACACATTAGACAAACAACACAATCTCACGTAGAGTCTCACAACAAAGTAGCAGCTCCTCTGTCCAGAGAGGCGACTGTCGCAGTGCCTGGTTGTATTTTAAAGCACCAATATCCTTTGACACAATTTTATAACTTTAATGTGAAAATACAGTTGTGCCGGTCCCTGGCGCTAATCATGCAGGTGTGCTTCTGTCATCAGATTACAGGATGCAGAGCACTTGGTCTGGTGCAAAAGTGCAAAAACGGCGGCTAGCAATTGGCAACCTACCCGAGACTATGGCCGTGCTCCTGAGCAATTGCTACATTGACGACCGGGTGTCCTGCAGCACAGGGGCCCCACAAGGAACCGTTCTGGCTCCATTCCTCTCCTTCATGTACACTTCGGACTTTAAACACATGAAATGAATAAAAAGTACTTTATTAAATTAAATTAAATTATTTTGTCATAGTAGCAGCATCCCACACTTACAGACATCAAATGAAATAAACTAAACTAAACACACAAAATAAAATAAAAAAGAACAGGGATAACAGATATATACAAAAATAAAAATAAAATAAAAAAATGTAAACAAATGAATATATATACCTGTGGTATATATATATATATATATATATATATATATATATATATATATATATATATATATATATATATAACAAATAACTGCATCTTGCTGCACACGTTGAAGGATCGAAGCTTTCTCAGGAAAAAGAGTCGACTCATCCCCTTCTTGTAGACAGCGTTGATGTTGGCCTTCCAGTTCAGTCGGCTGTCGATGGAGACACCCAGGTACTTGTACTCCTCCACCATGTCTACGTCCTCTCCCAGGATGCTCAGAGGTCTAAGAGCTGTCGTCTTCCTCCTGAAGTCAACCACCATCTCTCTGGTCTTGCTCACGTTCAGAAGCAGGTGATTCTCGCCGGCCCACTCCAAAAAGTCACGCATCACTGCCCTGTACTCCTCCTCCTGTCCATCCTTAATACACCCGACCACTGCAGAGTCATCAGAGTACTTCTGCAGATGGATTGTAAAATCCTATTTGGGTGTTCACTTCAACAACAAACTGGACTGGATTGACCACGCACACACACTTTTTACAAAGGGACAGAGCAGATTCTAACTGTGAAAAAGGAGTTAGTTTCTCTTCATTGTTACGTCAGACTGTACACCAGATGTTTTACGGTTGACCCTTAACCTATGACCTGTTGTCTTGGTTTCCACAGAAACAGAGATAGTCTTTGTAGGATGCTTCTTGTCTCGTGAGAATCTGCCCGATACAATTAGAAACCCCACAAGGCCAAGGTGTGTCTGTGGCTCTATCTTTGGTTTATCAAAACAGTGATGTGCAATATTGTACAGACGAGACTATATGTGCACGACTTCCTCTTTGGTGCACACTGCACTCATCACTTTTCACTGCCACTCAGATCAACTGAGCTACTGCACACCGACACACATGTGCAGAGAAAGTGTTTCCCATGTGTAGAAACTCATGTCAAAGTAATGTGAGCCTGCCCTCTTTATTAACACGTACATTACCTGGAATGAAGACCAGCATGTAGCGCAGCCTGCGGAGTGACCAGCAGGGGGCGACAGCAGACTGTCTGTCATACTTACAGAATATTGACTGAGTATCACGTTTACACAAACTTTCATCTCATAATTTAAATATCTTGTAATGACTCAAATGTTTCATTGATCTATTTAGGCCGACAGTATGTACCTGACAATACTCTTTGAGCCAGACAAGTTAGTTTCTATGAATTTCTTTATTTTGTTATGCCTCTTCAGTGTTGGTAAATTCTATAAATTCATTTTGAAATAAGCTACAGCAGTGTTATGAACATGATAACAATGATAAGTTCCCACATTGTTTCTCTTTTATTTATATATTTATATACATATATACATACATAAATCTATACACATATACATATATATACACACACACACACACACACACACACACATATATACACACACACACACACATATATATACACACACATTTTCAGGTCACATCTTGTTCCCTTGCACCTACTGTATGTATCATCACCTTCTGTTCTGGTACCCAATCAGTAAAGATTACAATTGTTTGAGTTCATTTGAATACAATTGCGAAGAATTACACTGCATTGGCTATTCATTTTATTTATATCAACATGTAACATTTCAAATATCAATACTTAACAGTAATTACAGTAATGCCTTCGGGTCAAATGGAAATCAAAAAGATAGACAAACTTTTAATTATCAAATATATTATGATATTGTTTCTCATATAAAGACATCTCGAAAGACATTCAGTAAATAAACTGTATAATACTCTACATACAGGTTACATGAGCATACTGTATTATATGTGACAAATTAAATACTTTAAAACATTCAGAATGATTATTTCTCGTTCAGCCTGAACCGTCAGTCTCCTCTTTGATTTCTGAGCAGATGAAACAGCTGCTAACAGCTTCTTGTGTGTGAGAAGCTTATTGAACCCACCAGCACAGAAGAAGTCGATGGAGGCAAACTACGCCATCTGTGCTGGTGGGCACGGGATGGTCCTCATCCTCTTGGCTGGTTGCGCTGGAATGGAGGGGACAGCATCATTAACCCACAGAACACACTTCTTCAACAGTTTCTTCCCTGCCACAGTCAGACATGTCAGTTATTTTACACATCCTTCAACAGTTTTGTTCTGCCATCAAACACTACCTCACTTTACTCACGTGCAATATGTGTGATGTATATTTTATGTGAAAAAATAAGTGCAAGAGGAAGTAACAGAGCAGCTGTTAGTGCCAAAATCCTTTCGCCCTACTGTGTTACAACTGGCCCATACACACCTGCTTGGAGCCCATCGAGGAGTGGAAAAGACTAAAGATAGGATTCTTCAGAGGTTCTTTTAGCCAGGCATTCACAAGGAAGTTTGCAGTGCCGGTTGGTCATTCCAAAAGCCCCAATTTTAGAAACGTTGGGCAGTCCAAAATTAGTAAGTCCTATTCTACTTAATATTTCATCTTTAAGGGCCTCAAAGTCATTGATTATTGTGCTATCCTAATCTTGAAAAGCCTTCTGTGACTAACCGGACAGGAACAGACAGCAAAGATACCAACCAACTGGTCTTCTGGCTATTTTTCTCTGGTTGCCGCATTTTCAAACGCATGAAGATAGGCTTCTGGATCATCGGTGGGTCCCATTTTAGGGATAAAAAAAAAATCACTTGCCCGGTTCAGAGGTCTTGCATTTTAAAGCTGACTCCTCTGTTGCTGGAGTTCCTCCTTCAACATGTTGGCTTTTCTTTGCTCCTCCACCAGGGCCCGGTTTGTCTCCAACTGGAGCTTGGTGCCTTGCGCCAGCAGCTGTAGCATTTCCTCCATTGCGTTGTCACGGGTTCTCAATTGTGCAAAACAAATGGTCAAATCACTGATGGACATTCGCTCTCACCCCTCTTTGGTATTCTCCACCACTGTGATGTCTTAAGAGGTTGGGATTGTGAGGTGTGGGTACACAGATCAAGAAGACATGCAATGGTTTCTTTAACTCAAAGGTCTGTATTCACATTCTTCTTAACAAAAGGTAAACTTAACTCCAACAAAACCTTGTTGTACAAAACAAACATAAGTACTTCAGTTTTCTCCTGGTTCAATGTCTTTAATGTAATGTAAGAACTCCTTTTCCTCTCCTGCGCTCCTGTCCTTCGTTCACCCTGCACCAGCTCCTTTCAGGGTCATCAGCCTCATCCCTTTCAGCTGTGCAGCAGCCTTGGCCTGCCTGCACTGAGTGGGAATTGTAGTTTTTTACCCTCGATGTCCCGCTGGTTGTAGTCCCTGCTGCAACCACCGGGAGGGAATGTACCTTTCATTAATCACCATTCCTCTTATGACATCACAATACATACATACATACATACATACATACATACACACAGACATCACAATACATACATACATACATACATACATACATACATACATACATACATACATACACACAGACACACACACCTAGTACATACGTACACACATACATACACATACATACATACACACACGCACGCACATGCACATACATTGGGGCATCTGAGGCTCAGTGTAGAGCTGGGTCGTCCTTCACTCAGAGGATTGTTGGTTCAAACCCTCGCTCTGCTTGCCCATATTATTGTGTCCTTTTCATGGACCGGTGCAAGAAGTGGGGTTGTGCAGAGGCCGTGCTGCTTTCAATAAAACAAACAGTTGATAACTTACATGTAGTTGTGCCTGCGATGTGTAAATGTTGTATGAATGTTAATCAGTTCTGATGGACAGGTAGCCCCTGTCATCAGTGTGAGAATGGGGGTGAATTGGTGAATGATGATAAAGTGCTTTGAGTGGTCAGAAGACGATAAAAGTGATATACTTTACTCACTCACTTAAACCAATGTTGCAAGAATTGTTCCAGCTGAAAAAGGGTTGGCATGATCCTATATGCTAATCTTATACAGACCAGTGTAAGAAATAATCAAAAGCAGTTCAATTGTTGGTTTTCCACATCTATTTGGACTTGGTTGTGCATTTTGCTCTGCAGGCTTTGACAGACACACGCTAAGAGCGTCTATCAAAGAAAACATTTCTGTCACACCAGGCTCAAGGCAACAGCTCGCTCTCCCAATAAATTATTCAGGCTCCTGTGCCACTGCATTTAGACATGGCAGAACAGAGCCGGGAGGCTGGGCAGAAACAATATCAAGCGCTCCTCCTGCTTTTTCCTGTAGTGGACGCTGGTACTTCTAAATAATCAAAGGCCACTTCCTTTTTTTTACGTTCCCATATAAAACTAAGCCTTGAGCTTGGCCCAATTTTAAAACCAGGGAGGACAAGTGTACCTAGGTTGCCTCATGATTCATGGCAGTGACATCATCCTTTGTTATCTGCTGTGTTTCCTGCACATCTATTGATCCGTCTCCATCACCTTTTTCTGCATGGTGTTGACCGACCCTTGCTATACGCTGCAAAACGGTATGATATTTCTGTGCACGCATTAGACTGTGAACTCTTAATGCTAATGAATTAAATAA
The DNA here is from genome assembly GCF_023055335.1 of Clinocottus analis. Lineage (NCBI taxonomy): Eukaryota > Metazoa > Chordata > Actinopteri > Perciformes > Cottidae > Clinocottus > Clinocottus analis. The sequence goes on along the minus strand of NW_027175987.1, from coordinate 6,751,057 downwards.
AGCAATTGCATCAGATAAAAGTGGAGGAGAAGGGAGGGGGGCCCAAGAGAGATCTTGCACGTCAAGAAAATGTGTTCGAGAGGGAGGGAGCTAGAGAGAAAGAGTAGGCAATAGGAATGGTAGGGCTGAGCAAAGAGCAAGGTCACAAAACACAATTGCATTGTGTTTCACTCAGGCTGAAACTTGAGCGGCCAAAGTATCCTTCTACACGAGAGAGAGAGAGAGTTCCTGTTCACTGGCCTTTATTGCTGCTAAACCTCCTTTGTGCAATTGGACTCTGCATTTTATCTTCATACTTGCAAAAGAAAGAACAAAAACATAATTGGTGTACAATGGAAGAATATATGTTGCAATTCAGAATCCAGCTTTGCACTACAAAGTTCTTCCACTGTATGTCTTCAGATGGATGAGAGTGAGAAGAAAATGTATGGATGTGAACCTCTTCAGCCACCGACCTATTGCTGTTCCCGTAGTGTGGGTTAGGTCGCACACATGCACAGGGACACGTTGACAGTGAGGACCGGTCCTCTCATCTCTCCAATTGGCTAGTTGATTGTCTAAGAGCTTTGCTACAAGAACATCTGTCGAGGTGTTGCTTTGCGTCTCCGTCTGTTTACACTCGGTCCTTTATAGGTCTGACATTTACACAGGTTGCATGACAAACATGGATTCTTTTTTTCTCTGACTATAAAGAGCTCCCATTGTATGTAGATATGATTTTTCTTTTTTATGAACCCTCATTTTTGAATTACTCTGATACTTCCATTTTTGTGGGGGAAATGTAATACATAAAACTTTTTGCATTAGATATTCTACATGTTAGGCCATATATACACACATTTTGTAAATAATGAAATGAAAGATGTCTGAATTCCATGAATGGGACGTAGCCATCGTCATCAGTAACACCTGTACTTTACCTAGTATGCCACATCAAAATATCTTCTGTGAAAAAAAAAACCTACTGTGTATTTACCATGTACCATTTACCAGACTCTGAGATCAGCATCACTAACAGGCATGTTTCCATGGTGCAAAGACCTGCTTTGAGTTCATTTGTCTCCCCTCAGCTTGATGTCCCAGGCTTGACCTACTAAATACGATTCATAACAAGTGCGTTTTTTTGCTCCCAATTGTCCACTGTTTTCAAAAACAGCCTTGAAGTAAACTACGCTGTTTTACCCCTTTAGAACAAACTTGTATATCCCGGCTATATGACTATATCTGCTGTTTGTTTTGTTTTAAACTTTAAGTAAGATGTATTAACACAGACGTTTTGAATATATAAAGATGTTATAGGAGGGATACTAATCTTGCTGCCCATCGTTCCCCCCCTCTCACCCCCCCCCCCTCTCTCTCTCTCTCTCTCTCTCTCTCTCTCTCTCTCTCTCTCTCTCTCTCTCTCTCTCTCCACACTACTGCATTGATGCCGTTACCTCCCTCGTCGGTGATGTCACCGGCTCAGTGTAGCTCGAGCATCCTTACCAAAGGCAGACAATAGGGCCATTTTGACCGCTTTGGAGTGCGAAGAAACGGCCGAGCAACCCGACCAGTATCTCCTTCCTTTTCTTACCCACTGGCAAGGCAGGGCAGGGCAGGGCGGAGAGAGAGGGAGAGAGGGAGAGAGAGAGAGAGAGAGAGAGAGAGAGAGAGAGAGAGAGAGAGAGAGGGGGGAGGAGGTGGGTCGACTGGTACAAACACCGTCGGCGGTAGCCTCAGCCCTTCCCGTTTTCATGGAGAGGGGAGGCTGTTAGCAAGGGGCAGTGCCAGACCTGGAGGAGACCAGAGGAGGTGGAAGCAGCTCCGGAGCTGGATATTACAACAGACGTGCACGACAAAACGCGGTATCGACACAAGAGCACGACGTTATTGGCACTGCGGAGGTGAGGTTCACCTTTTTTTATTTGATTTTTTTTCTTCATTTTTGCTACTATAACGCAGGTTCAACGAGACATCCTTTATTTACTTAGTGTCAAATCTCCTGGGCAGAGACGAGCATAGGGTGCGGCCATTGAGGAGGATGTCAATGTCGGATAGATACTATGTGGAGACAACGTTACATTAAAGTCGCTCTGTAACACAATACAACCATGATGTTTTACAGCTTTTAATGTTATTTAATATAATATATTTCATTTCTATGAGCAGGACGACATGAATAAATGCCCCGTCATTGGGCAAAAGGCACTATCCAGTGTGTTGCTAGTCGGCTACAACTGCTCATTTAAGTGATGTTAGCTGATAACTGAAGCTCTCGAGATGACGCAAGTATTTATGAAGAAAGTATTTCACATAAACCAATTATCCGTCTTAGTCCAATATAGTATGAGTCTCGAGCCAGCTTTGACCTCAGGTGTAAGGCTTTACTATCATGCAAAAAAAGAGGAAAAAAAGAAGGCCATCAATTAAATCTGTTTTAATCAGAGATAAGGATAAATTGTATTACACTGTCGTCGTGCTGACATACACACCGGCATGGTTTATTACAGTAGCCTTTGTCGCCGGGAAGATGGTGGCCGCCCAGCTGAGCTGCATCATCAGCTGATTGGTCTGAGCATCTGTATGAGAAGATTATGAACATGGGTGTTGATGAGGGGCAGATTTTAAATCATCAGAGCTTAAAATATGATTTTTGAACACATCATATAGTCTGTAAAGATAGGTGAACATAAGACATGTTTCAAGCATCTGGATCTTCTTCCCTTCATGTCAAACATCAAAACAATATTGAATTTGATGTGAAATCTATCAAATCCAACTCGTCTTAATTGTATGTGTGGTTGCACCTTTAACGTCTACCAACAGTACCAATGCTAACTTGCATATGTCTCACAAATTAATGTGTTTCGGGGCCAGCTGTGGAGGGTGTACCAGGAAGCGGGGTGACACAGCAAAATTACAGCATTCAATCATAATGACGGACGTCTAAGTCACAAAGCATATCGGGACATCCAACATCATCCCAAATCTGGGGCATACATTAAGTCAAAGCAATGGCATTCTTTCTTATTGATAAATAGTATATAATGATAGCTATACATTATGATAGCTTCATAGTGTTTACAGTTGGACAGTGAATGCTACTTCTGTCATTTTGCTGACTGTTAAAGCTTATTGAAAAACACATTAAGTGATTGTAAATTGATCGCCACAGAAGATGATGAGTCACGGTTGCTCCTGATACACTTACGATGACATCACACGTTAAATTCCCCCAGTGATTGCATGTCCGTAATACGTCTTTTAGGGGACAAGTTGTTCATTAGGCCGAGCTGCTGAATAGAGCCAGACGCTGGATTTGTGGCTGGTTTCAGAGCCATTGTCACCCAGAGAAATAGCCTGACATTTAGCTGCTGCTGCACTTCTTTTGTTACTGCGAGCTTTATTATCCATGTCCTCTGGCTGTAGCTGACCATGCGTGGTCTTTTCATGTTACAGCAACACAGCCCGGCCCTCTTCAATTGTGCTCGTCACGTCAACCATATGGTCTCATGTTCTGTTCTTACAACTTACAACACAAATGTAAAAAAAAAGAATAAAAATGCCTTCCATTTCATGCCAAAAAGGTAGCATACGTCTGTTGCAGTATGTCATTTGCACACAAACTGATAAAACTTCGAATTGTATTGATTGAGATTGACTTTCTGCTTCCTTCTAGACCTGTGGGCCCCACACCTGGGCACTATAGAAGGCACCCTAAGGTGCTAGTAAGACAGCATCATGGCAGGGGCCTCTGTGAAGGTGGCGGTGCGTGTCCGCCCTTTCAACTCAAGAGAGATTGGAAAAGATAGCAAGTGCATCATTCAGATGTCTGGAAACACTACCAGTAAGTACTCTCCAGAAGATTCACCTTCACAATGTATATTCTGTGTTCTTGTTTTTATTGTCTTACGTTTATCCCAAGTCCTTTTTTAAACCCTGAAGGTGAAGGTTCAGGCATTTCTGAGCGCTCGCTGACCTTGACCTTTGAACGTGAGAGGTTTACTGAAAAGATAAATAGATCGTATGAGTGACTGTATAAATCTCCTGTGAACAAGCAGACCGGGTTCAAGACATGTAATATGAGCTGGAAATGTATAATATTGAAGATGTTTTTTATCCATCTATGCAGAAAATGTCAACCTTTTTGAGCTTACCACCAGATTGTCTAATCAAGAGGCAAATCTGAGCAGAGCAGTTATTTAAATATTATCACCGCGTCAGGAAGCCTATTGAGCGTTAAGCTTGAGGTGACGTTATCTCCGACATATTTCACCTGATATGTATTTAGGGCAAAGACTGTTATGTGTTTATTTGGCTAGATTAAATCACGTTTAAAAATGGCTCCCCATCAACATTTTCAAGATTAATCTTCTTCAATTCTGCCCCTAATTCAACTCTTTAATATGTATAATAGCAGATATATTTAAAAAAAAAAACTCATTACTTTGTTAACATGAAATACCCCATATACACATTTGTGTACTTGCCTCTCGCTACATTAGGTTTCCTGCACAAACCTACTGTATTTGTTTTTGCGGCCATTTGTTCTATGTGTTTCTTTAGGTATATAGTTTAGCACACCACATTCTTCGGGTTATCCGGTGCAGAGTGAGGAGACTGGAAAGATACTCGATATGTAGTCTGCTTAGGAAGGTAAAGCCGTTTGTCAATAATGGATGAGGCTTCCTGAAATATTTACCGTTTGTCCTAATTTAGCCATCTCCCCCATGTCATGGGTGACTAGACAAGCTGGGTGGCTTTTTTGGGGCGACTTGTTTTAACTGTGCAATTTGTTGCATTTTGTGATCGACTAAACACTTATAATCTTTAAATAAAACCTAAAAATATTGGTTTGTATGAAGTCCCTCCAGGATTTCACACCATGAGGGTGACTCCATTGTGTTGCCTTGGCAGAGATCTTCTTTTTTCCGTACTTTTTTTCTCCGAGTACTTTACTCTCAGCAGTGTCACCCACTAAAGTGTAAACTTAGCTGTAGTTGCAGTGTGGATACCACTGAAATGTCCTTGAAAAAAAGTCCTTTTTGACCTAATCTGTGAATTACAGATTTTCTAATCACACAAGGTGTGTATGTTGCTTTTAATTAAGCATGTTACCATGATAATCCGTATGGTGTTTGCTTGTTCTTCACTTCATGCTTATTCATTGCAATGTTCACTCACCCATTGTGTTGGTTTTAAGACCTCCTGAGAGAAGACAGACATTGTTGAACATGTAGGATAGATTACTCTTTCATGAAAATATAGGAAATATTGAGCTTCTGGTATTTTTGTTTTTCAGGAATGTAGGTTTTAATTATTATTATTACAAATTACAGTTAAATCAGAAAAAGTTATGATATCTAATATAAGTACCACAAGAATGTGCAAAAGATTTCCTCCTGACGTGCATCCAGTATTCAGTGAGCTCAAGGGCTTGATTCCCCAGAATATACATCACTTCTACAAACTGCGAAATTGCAGTTAGTGACATGTAAAAGAAACATTGCTCGGACATTTTGACACATAAGCAAACCCCCAACATTGATCACTTTAAAGACAGTAAGTTTTAGAGAGGCCTAAGTCACGATTTCGTTTCATCAATTTAACCTTAATATCTATAAATGAGTTTATCAATAATGTCAAGCGCTCTAGAAAATGCCTTGCTGGTCAGACCCGCACACAGCTTGCTCTTATTGAGTCTGCACGTCTTTCAGCAGAGCAGATTGTTCTCTTCCAAACCTATTCAATGGCTCTGGATGTGGACTGGAGGGTGTAAGCAGGCTGATGTCATGAAAAAGCCCATTGGTTGCAGTGTCTGAAGGGTATACAGAGGCAGGGTATAAATGCCCCCTTGTCTTTTTTGTAGTCTGAGCAGAGCAAAGGAAGAAGAAGAAGGAGTGGGTTTCTTTTTTGTGTGTGCGCCTCTCTGCTTTGTGCTCTCTGACACTCATGAGTGGGTCAATACCCCAGTTCCCACAAAGCAGGAGAATAGCAGTAATCTTGTTGTTTGAGAGATCCTTCCCTCCCACACTGGCCTTAATTAAGATGCAGGGGACAATCCTGAAGGAAAAGTGGGCCTCTCTTCAGAGGACTGTTGGGTGCATATAGAGACTTACATCTATGTTGCAGCAAAGTAGATGCATAATATCTCTGTACAGCTATCCAGATGTACTTTTGAAAATGTATGTTGTTGTGGTGTATATGTGTTTGAATGTAGAAACACATATTTCATTTATTTTGGGGGAAATCTGAGAGGATTCATGTTGCTTTTTTGAATTTTTATTACCTCTTGAGCATTAGGTTCCCTGCTCTGTAATGCTATTTGGGGCAGAGACTATGCCTCTTAATTTGTGCCTGAGGCTTCATAAAGTCCAACATAAAGCAGCAGACAACATACTACAAACAGACTGTGCTGCTGCTGAAAATAGTAGCATCTACGTGGCTCTCCTCCAGTCAGTGGGTTCACATCCCCTCAGACAGACCTGCTGACGCAGCCACATTTCCTCTCCTATTGACTGGGCCAGTTCACCCATGACGATCTGACCAGCATCACTCAGTCACAATTAAGAAGATAAACATGGAATGAGACATAATAAGATGCTGAAAATATGCTGTATAACAACACAAATTTAACCAGAGCAGACGAGGATAAAGATGAGCAGTGGTGTAGTTTTACAAAATACTGCTCGCATATACACAATATTTTATGTTTAACTTTTGCTGTATTTTATTTTATAAAATATTTTTTGAATAAGCATTTGTTGGATGGAGCCTGAGATTTAAGCGATTGCTTCTCTATAATTGTTGTACACATGACAGTAAAATACATGAACGAATACAGATACAAATTTACTAATCATACGCTATTTAATTGAGGATACATACACATAATAAATTCATATTTATTTTCAAAATTTAGATTTCTTTTGAGGGAGGGGGTGAATTAAAATCACTGAAACCCTATCTGTTAGAAAAATTCACTCAACCCCTTGGAGTAAAATCATTAAAACAGGAACATTTATTCGTTGAAAGGAATGAGCAGAGTCAGAAGTACAACATGATAGACAAATTGCATATCCAAGACTGCTCGAAGATCTCTCAAAGAACCACCTCGTAAATACACATCATGACCCACCAACAGAAACCCTCATGACGTCTTCGGCCTAATCTAGAACCTTTCCCCTCGCCCCGTAGAGCGGTTTGTGAAAAATGGTCATTTGATAACAAAGGAACTGCACGTTCTTAGAAACATACCGATTCCCCAGTCTCACTGCTATCAGGAGACATGTTGAGTTTGTGTGTAAGATTAAACAGAGACAGTAAGATGAGAAGTCTGAATATAACAGTGAAACTGTAAATGATTAGGCGTGAATAATTTTTTTCTTCCAACACTGTCATATCTTCAAAGAAACATACGTATATTTGAAAGTATAAATGTAAAAATATTTAAGTTGCACAATTCTTGCATTGTCATGTACAAAACAACATGGAGGTACAAAGTCATTTCGAAGCAAAAAATATCCTCAACATAAAAGGTTTTTATTTTTTTTAAATTATTAAAATCGATAGTTTGGGGTTTTGTATGACATGTCTTCAACATGTCAACATCGGTTGTGGAAAATTGTGATTGTGACATTTTACAAACCAAACAAATGATCAATCAAAGAAATAATTGGCAGATTATTTGATAATTAAAATAAATGTTAGTTGCAGCCATGCACCACGCCATGGTGGAATAAAATAACTTTCAATAAATTGACAGCTAACAATTATTGACAATGCTGTCAATAATTCACTATAGAACAGACTGCAAGATACTTGTCACAAATAATAGCGCATGTTTCCTTTTGTTTCAAATGGTCTAATGATGGAGGAATCTTTTGGATTGATCATATTTTAGGCATTAAAAAAAAAAATTTGGGAAGTTGTTCTAGCTTTTATGAATTGTTGCTACTTATTTTTACAGCGCACAAATCACATCACTGAGAGAGAGAGAAAAATTAGGCACGAAAAGCAGTAGCGTCGGTATGATGCTGATAAAAGTGTACATACTGTTGGTACGTGCATAGACTCCTGACCTCCTGTGTGTGAGGACACCGCCAAAAGAGAAATGATTTGCTGTTGTGTCCCATCTAATTATTTAGACCCTCCTCCCAACTCATGACATGCCTTCCAGACCTGGCGTCGTCTATAAACTCAACTCCTCCTGATTAAAAAGCGTTTCCATCATGAAAAGAGAAGACGGCCAGTAAAGGGGAGCGTGATGAAGATTGGAGACGTGCTCTTCGTGCTTAAAGTGCTGCTAAAACTGGCCTCAGGTGGAGATCACGCTGACACGCAAGCGGTGACCGCTGAGAACGTCACCAAAGCTACCAAGCGCAATTAAAAGAGGCAGGCCGGCCCCATGTCTCACGGTAACACTCCTACGCTCTACCAATCTCTGCCACTCTAAAGTAATTACCTTATCGGAAGAGTATGGTGTGTGTGTGGGGGGGATCGTCTTGGATGAATCATACTACAATCAGGGATGAGTAAGCAAAGAGAGGATGTTGGAATATATAGGCCCTGCTTCTGGGTAAAATCAGATCTTTCTTCTTGCTTTAAATTTCGAGGTTTGATAAAGTAATCACATGAGGACACAAACTATAATAACTAAATTTATTTGATGGCTTTCTTTTGTTGTAGAATCCACTTTTCATTAAACAGGGTCAGTGTGATTTACCAGGAAAACCAATGTTTCTTTCACGTTTTCACCCCGTTGCTGCTTGAGACCTTCTCCGACCTGAATTGATTGTCAGGCTGTAATGGATGTATAGATAAATATGTCTACAGAGGCTTTTTTTTTTTTTTACAAAGGGCCTTTCAAATGTAATTTTTTCATCAATGATGGGCCAGTGTGTGTTCATGCTGCATGTCATTAATGAAATATATGCAGTGTCTCTCGCAGTGAAATCATGGCCTAGGACCAGAGCACCTGTCCGGTCCGTCCTCGTCAACGAGTTGTTTTTCACCGACACCTGAAGGGAGTTTGTTCAGAATTGCAACTTGGACTCAAGGATGAACTCACTAGAACGTAGTCACAAAACACTTTTTTTGTGACCTTATCTGAAGAATTGATATGCCATATACGACAATGCAACACATGAGTCTTGATAGAATAAAATAATAAACTGATGACATCTTGTACAAACATGGAAGTAAACTGCAACACCACTGGCTGCTAATTCTAAATACAAGATATTTTAAGCAAGGTGCACTGTGATTCGCTGAGACCCCTTTGTTTCAGTGTCTCACCTGCATCACTACTGCACAGAATCTACATTTTCTTAGAAGAGTGGCTAGTGAGGACAGGTGCAAAGCCTCTGTTAAATATGGTTTTATTTAAGGACACTTTTTATTGTTCAATTTAAACAACTACACGGCCAAAGCTTACTTCCAGAATACATCTGGCTTTACTGGAACAGGTAGTAAATCACTGAAACTCAAATGCAAATATGAGTGGAGGGATTGATTGCCATTGCTTGATTAATGTTGGCTGTCCCTTCAGTTGTAAGTAGATATTTCGGTTTAACTGGCATATCTAGTAATGTCATCATGATGCCTCTGATGTCGTGATTGCAGGGACAATTTGTGGTAGTGCACAGTGCACAGCAGAGGAAATGAGCAGTTCGGAAATTATTTCTCGCTAATTAATGAAATGGATTCTGTGGCTTCGTTTAGCAGCAGACCTCATTGATTTCCTGATGATTGCGAGCGCTGAACTCAGATAAGTCTTCTAGAGAACACGGCCACGTCATCCCTGGTACACCAGGCCTCGTCTTTTCGTCACGAGCCCGAAACCGGAAACCCACGTCAGCCACACTGGCCCATATATCACGTCTGGACACACAGGCGCTGTTTAGAAAGGAAATAAGCGTGTGTACACTGACTTGAGAGTGGACCGTGCCCCGGGCCGCTTCCTCTATTATTGACCACGTGCATTAGCGGAGAAAATGGTGCCCGGAGCTCCGGGAGCACGGAGGAAGCATTTTCATAGCTGGCGTGCCTAGACCACATCAGATATATTGTTCTTGTGAGAGCACAAGACCATGTGATGGAGTATTCATATTCATTTCAATATTTGATTCCAGTACTTGTGTTTGACAGCTAACAAACAATAAATCAACATTCATTTATCTGATATTTTGCCTTTTTAAGTACACAATGCGTATTTCTAAAAGGTCTCTAAGTCATGAAAATAAACACACAGTAGGCTCCAGCACCCCATCACACATGCTTTATTTGTTTCTAAAAGCACTTTCCTGCAAAACTTTCATTGCTGAATTTAAACATCAGGAAAAGAAAGAAGTGATGAAATATACATCATTAATAGATCAAAAAGTCTATGTCTGTTCACTTTCAGACATTTCAGGCATTGTTTTGTCGGATTCATGATAACATAACTAACAGATGAAGTGAACCAGATAAAGATGTGTGTCATCATGATGGAGCGTTGGTGGTCCTCACTGACACTGGGATGCAAATCACCCACACCAGAATATGACAATTAGAATAATATTGGTTATTAATTGATGCTGAATGGGAAAATTATATTTTCCTGTCGGAGTAGAAAGACTCATTTTGATTTGTGCTCAACAGACCAACCTGTGACTTACTAGACTAATACTTCAAATTAAGTCATCTGACAGTCTGGAATAAATTTATATTACCAGATCCACTAAGGTAGAATCTTTCTGAAAGCTCACAAAGCCCGAGAAAGTGCCGCTCAGGGCTGACGCTTGTTTCACACCGACGCCATAGAAAGATGAGCTGAGCCTGACTAGTCTGAGCTGTCCTAAAATGGCCTCTGCGAGGTAACGATTTGGCCTTCTAATCTGACACCTCCATCAGCCCAAACTCTACATTTGACAAGAGCAAGTAAGAATATAGTTCAATACTTTATTGCCATGTCAACACAGTTGATGGGGAATTTTCCTCAGTACATTTGTTTTATATTGCTTGTTCCTTTGTACTTGTATAGACGTTTGTGCGTCTGAGTTCAAGTATGGAACAGCAGTGTGTTGTTCTGAAGCGAGATAGTCCTTCACCTAAAATCCTACCAGAGGGGAGGGATTTGAAAAAGGCACAGCAAAATAGTTAATTTTTTTATCCAACAAGTTTGTGTTTAGGTTTGTAATTAGTGTTGCAGCCTCACACAGCCACCAGCAGGCCAGTGGAACAGCATCACTGAAGATGTATCATGAACCTGGCTTTATCCAATGTTCAGATTTCTGCCTTAGAAATGGATGCACTATGGCACATATTTAATAATATGATATTGCGTCATTTGCTATTGTAAATGTATATTTTCAGAAAACTTAAATAACTTTCTCCATGTAAGTTATAAACTTGGGACTTGTGTGTTTTGTAATATCTATTAACTTAAATGTTTCCCCTCTTTACCACCAGTGTCTGTTCTCAGTGTGGTCAACAAGACTGATCAAGTAAAAACTTTTTTTTCTCAGAGTTCAGTGTTCTTTTTCAAAAACTCCTGCACGGTTTCTTGTCCCCCAACATCTGCTTCTGTCGTGCAGAGGCCCAAACACTACCTGTGACTGTTGATTCAGAAAGAGGAGGCGACTCAGGCCTTCCTGGTTCTATTAGCACAACACGACACAGCTCAGATACGGTTTCACGTTGGCCGGCTCTCGCCCTCCCCTTGACTCGTGTTCCTTGTCTTTCAGCCATCGTCAACCCCAAGCAGACCAAAGACAACAAGAGCTTCAACTTTGATTACTCCTACTGGTCCCACACCTCGGTAACTCTCTGTGCACCCCCACAGCGTGAATGTAGTACTGACACCCTGACAAAGACACACATGTGCATCACTGTGGACCGCTTTATGTATGTGGCCCCAATCCAATATATTTTATATTTGGATTAGAATATATTTATACATCTAACCATGTAGCTCATTTTCTGGTAGCTAAATTATTAAATAGTCAGTATTAAATAACCACATTGTAAAGCCTTTTATATTCTTGTGAATTAAATACTTGACAAATACAATTTTGCTTAGTATTTTATCACTTAATTAAGAACTTTTGTGCAAATTGAACCTAACAATCAGTCTCTTTATAAAATTATAAAGAGAAAAAAAAAAGTAATTCACTGTTTCCATGAAAATACAGTTTTCATCAGATTAAGACAATAGTCTGTTTTAACATAATTTGAAATCTGTGCTTGTTATTCAAGGTTTACACAACTTTATATTTGATTTCATCACAATACGATTCCACTGAAAGATGATAAATGGTCATATTAACTTATTGCCCAGCCCTAACTTCATTGTTTGTCAGTTTTATGAGAAAGTTTAATATTTAAGTGGCTGATTATTGATTTCTGTCTGCAGCCAGAGGACATCAATTATGCCTCTCAGGTGCAAGTGTACAAAGACATCGGAGAGGAAATGTTGCTGCACGCCTTTGAGGGATACAACGTCTGCATCTTTGCTTACGGCCAGACGGGCTCTGGCAAGTCCTACACCATGATGGGGAAACAGGATGTCAAGGATCAACAAGGGATCATTCCTCTGGTACAGACTTACTGTGATTAATGGACCAGTGCTGATGATACATTTAAAGGAGAGATGAGTTTGAACGTCTAAGATGTGACAATTGTGCAAGTAACGTTCATAATTTGTTCTTCTTCCAGCTGTGTGAAGATCTTTTCACCAAGTTCAATGACAATGCAGGCAACAGCATGTCTTATTCTGTAGAGGTGAGCCTGAAATTCACAACCATGATGTCATGATGTTCATCATTATTCTCACACTAACTAACAGAGGAGATTTATCGTTCGAGCTTGTTTCCGTCTGCAATCCCTGGGCATATAGACACTCATGCAGTTAATATGGGTAATATAATGTTTCTCAACAGGTAAGCTACATGGAAATCTACTGTGAACGTGTGAGGGATTTACTGAACCCCAAAAACAAAGGGAACCTGCGCGTTCGAGAACATCCTCTCATGGGACCTTATGTGGAGGACCTGTCTAAGTTGGCTGTCACCTCTTACAATGACATCCAGGACCTGATGGACTCCGGCAACAAGGCCAGGTGATATAGCTGTTCTTCTTAATATGGTAATATGGTAAAATATACCATATATGGTTCTGTTCACCCCAAAATTGAGAATACATATAGTCCTATTATATTGGCGACATGGCAGACATCGCTTCGAACGATATCTCCTACACTCTGCAACTCACACCTAAAAAAATCTAGTCCTAAAAAGCATTACAGGTAGGAGCAGAAATCTGTTTTTGAATGGAGATGAACTTTCCTTTTAAGGCATGAATCACAAATACATTTAAGACATTTCTGATGAAGTAGAGGAGATGAGAGATTGCAGCTGTGCTAACAATGAAAAGCTAAAGCTCTTTATAATGTACATTGAGGTTCAACTAAATTTGTATGTTCTATCTATTTGCACTTTAAATCCTGATTACTAATGTTGTTGGACCAAGAGTAGAAATAGCAGGACTAGTAATTTGCTCTGCGATAGTAAGAGACTAATTTTCCTTGTTGGACAAAAGTGGAGGAAACCAACAGCTGATGTGAGCGTCTTCCTTGTGTCCACAGGACTGTGGCTGCCACCAACATGAATGAGACGAGCAGCCGCTCGCATGCCGTCTTCAACATCATATTCACCCAGAAACGCCACGATGCCGATACTGAAAACACCTCCGAGAAGGTCGAGTTTTATCCCATCCTGACTGCATGTATTTACTATTGAGGCGCTGCCACTGCTTATCAATGAGCTGATCGATGACACTGATTTAAATCTTGTCGTGAATTGGAAATCAATGACAGCTTGAAGGTCGTACTGTAATCATAAGGTTATGTTGTGCGGATGTTTTTTTAATGAGACCCGTGTCCTGAAAAAAGATGAATCACTTTAGGGGTCGTTTTTTGTCGTCAGCTAATATGTTGTTTATGGAACATAGTCCATTTGTTGGATGGTCTGTCGCAGGTCAGCAAGATAAGTTTGGTGGATTTGGCTGGCAGCGAGAGGGCAGACTCTACTGGAGCCAAAGGGACTCGTCTTAAGGTGAAATGTTTCCCTCAAATGCATTTTGGATAATTAAACACAGATATGAAAACACATTTCCGGTCAGAATATGCCTTTAATAATAATAATAATAATAATAATATGTGAATTATTATTACAACAGTGAATCAATGTTTACTTTAATACCATTTGTCTGCTCGATCACAGGAAGGAGCAAACATCAACAAATCTTTGACTACACTGGGGAAAGTCATCTCAGCTTTGGCCGAAGTGGTACGTATCATATCTGCATGCAGTATATCGTGAGATAAAGCAAATATTATGAAGGATACACATTTACATTTTACTGTCTACTTCATTTCAGGACTCTGGGTTGAATAAGGTAATTTGTTTGACTTTTTTAAATTGTTATTCATTTATTTCTTGTTTTTTCTTCACCCAAATGCCTACAAACACATTGATTTCTTTTAATTTGGTGTTTTAATTTGATACACAGAATAAAAAGAAGAAGAAGGTGGAAAATCACATCCCCTACAGAGATTCAGTTTTGACCTGGTTACTGAGAGAAAACTTGGGTACGAGCACAACATTTTTTTGCTCCCAGTGATCCATTAGTCCTTGACAAACTGAAACCAAAATGTTTGCCTTCATTCTGTCAGGTGGGAACTCTCGTACTGCGATGGTAGCTGCCCTGAGTCCAGCTGACATCAACTACGATGAGACCCTCAGCACACTCAGGTAGAGAACACATTTTCTGCTGTGTCTTTTTCTTCATCCCTCTCAGCTGCTCAGTGTGGCTTTGGGGGACATTGAGACCAACGTGTTGCGTAATACACGTTTTCCCTCAGTGGCTCGCATGAGCTGCACCTGCAGTGCAAGGCTGCAGAATCCTGTCTTAACCCACACCTGTGTCACATGCTCAATGAACCCATCCCTCATGATCGCAGGTACGCAGACCGTGCCAAACAGATCCGCTGCAACGCCGTGATCAACGAGGATCCCAGCAACCGGTTGGTGCGTGAGCTAAAGGAGGAGGTGTCCCGTCTGAAAGACCTCCTTTGCTCTCAGGGCCTGGGTGACATCATTGACAGTAAGGAATCATCTGTTTGGTTCACATGAGCATTACCGCCATCTCTAGATTCCAATTTTAAACGTGTTTTTTTATTCTCAATGACACACTATCAGTCTCACGTCAGCTCACACGGCTAACTTCACTACACTTTTACACAACACTTCCATTGTGTGTGCTGATAGAACATGAAATAAATTAGGAGCCAGTGCAGCAAAATCGATGGGAAGACGACGTGAATACAGATGAACAGCAACTGGTTCTCTTTAGACTGCAGTTGGGGTTGCAGCGCAGTTCACGCCTTGATGCTGTGTCAAAAAAACAGGCAGGGTGGGAAACTGTGTGGATAGGGTTTCAAGCATTACATTCTGGAGCTAGCATGTCAAGCTAGCTAAAATTATCATGCAATAATAATGAAGGTGTGGAGTTTCTAAATGTAAGATCTAGCTATTTTGTTCAAATCCCAGTGAATGTGACTTGTCTGCTTCTTTATTGACAATTGTGGTCTTCATATTTTTTATAGAAGCCTTGAGAAGCAAGTGAGAAATACATATGATTATGACTTACGAACAGATGGGAGGGGGGGTTAGCCTGGACAATTTTTTAAATTTTCTGAAATCTATATAATTTACTGTGCATAACTTGCTGACACATACAATATGCACATTGTGTTTAAAGTGCATGGTCAAATTAAAGAAAGAAAGAAAACACAAATGCTTTTAATCCTTTTTAGGACACGGGGTAGTAGTGCACTTCAGCTTCTTGTGGACAAAATAAGTGTGACAACAACAAACTTAAAAATAGATCATCGTATTTCTCTCAGGGTCTCTGTACATCACCAACCTTTGTCACCAAAAATGTATAAAATGATGTTTGAGTCCATGAACATTTCATCTCAAGGTGTTCCACTCTCTCTCTCTCTCTCTCTCTCTCTCTCTCTCTCTCTCTCTCTCTCTCTCTCTCTCTCTCTCTCTCTCTCTCTCTTTCTCTCTCTCTCTGTGTAACTCTCTCTATTCTCCCAGCTTATCGAGTGTCTGGTGAAGACATAGAGGGTTTGAAATGTGCGTTTTCTGGCTATTGCTTTTGCTCTTGCAGCAGCTTAGCATCACCGGTGCTTAATGTGACAGTAAAAAGTAGCTTTTTTAGTATCCTGTGTTCTTTGCAGCACCACAATATCACAAAGCGTTGATCAGAATGTTTTAGACGAGTGTCAATGAATAAAATACAATCGCTAATGCCATACAAGCAGTCTGTGGGGGATTGCTGTTGTTTTTCAAGCTTTGTCATTTTGGCTCCCATCTTCAGTACCTAATGGGCCGAATGGGCCGTGCCATGGTGCTGCAGAGATCTGTGTATGGCTTTGTAGCTGTGGCATTAGCAGTACAAAGCTTAATATTGCATGAAGCAACAAAGCAGAGCAACAGAATATGGACAATTATGGACCATAGTGAGATGTGTTTCATCCCGACCTATGATTTCCCTCAATTCCCATTGCCCTGGAAGGGTCCATCTGACTTTGTTGCCCCCTGTTGGCAGCCATTGGTGATGCCACAGAGAATACAATCACTTTTATAATATGGCATCTTTTGATGAAGTCATCTCTTTTTTATACATTTTTTCTTTCTATAACCCATGACTTCATTAACTGCACTGCAAAGGCAATATTATGCAATCCATCTTGGCGGCCAACAACGTGTCCAGATGGATGGGTGCGATACACTTTCCCAATTTATTACTCTGTAGTTGCCATAGCAGCAGCTGCAGAGTTGATATTGTATTTTTTATTATATACTAGGCCTTCGAAATCCCTGAGTAAAACGCTCAACAGAAAACATCAACGTTGTTGAGAGACTATTTTGATGAATAGAAAAAATGACAGAAATGTATTCCTGCTTTCAGTAACTAGTTTGTTGTTTCTAATTTTAGAGAAGCGTACTGAGCATTAGATGCATCTTGCTGCTTTTAGGTAATAATCCTGATTGAGAGTTCAGGCTTCCTGATTTTCTCTGCAGGAAATGACCTGATTACAAATGAGTCATTAAGTTTCTGCACAAATGAGCTTATAATATATTTTTAATTTTCCCTACATGATGACTCATTTTGTTTTCGTAGATTGGAAATGAGCAGGAGAATCCATCTCTCATTCCAGGTTTTATTTCAGAAATGGCAGACGAACATGCCAACGAATCTGACAATTAAAAAAATATATTTTCTTGTTTGTGAATGTTCCTGCATATGATGCTCTGCTTGAAGTTTTTCTATCATAGCTGCATTTTCTTTGATCCTGGCTTGATCGCCGCCTGTTTGTATCTTTTAAGTTGGTCTTCTCTGTGCGGGCTTATTGCTGCTGTCGCTGCCCTCGATTGTTTACCAGTAGATGAAATTTTTCTCTGTGAGTTAGATTTGTTTCAAGCCACATATCTTCTTTCTTTTCTTCTATTCTCTCTTCTCTTCTCCCCCTTATTTGTTTGCATTTCTCCTTTTCTTTACTCCCCCTGTTATCGATTGCTCCGACCCCACTTCCTGTACACACCCACACCCCTGACAGACCTATCCGATTTCAAGAACAATAACAATAAAGGCCAAGCTGTGAATCAAAGAGATGATCTCTCCACAGTGACCAATGCCATGACGGGGATGAGTCCCTCTCCGTCTCTCTCAGCCTTGTCCAGCCGTGTTGGATCCATCGCCAGTCTTCATGACCGCATCATGTTTAGCCCGGGCAGCGAAGAGGCCATTGAGAGGCTGAAGGTGAGCACTTGTTGATATGCTGTTTAGTGCATCTGTAAGCACACTCCGCATTGACACAGTGTAAATTTACTGCATGTACATATTGGACATGCCCAAAGTTGCGTATTGTGAGATCATATGCAGATAAATCGTCAGTGTGCTCTTTAAGCATTTTACCTTTTCAGCAGTTAAGTATATAGTTTTGCTATTGCTGGCAAATCTCATGAGAGGGCCAAATCTAACAATGGATTAGTCTGTTCATCAATATTGTCTGTTTAGCCCATTACTTTCTACTTAAATGATCAATCGTTGAGTATTTAGAGGGATGACAGGAGACGATCAAAAAGCAGTTGCACCCTGCAGTTTTCAGGTTGATGCAAACAGGATTAAATTTTGCATTTGTTGAGGACTATTTTCAGTCATGGATCTGGCGCTCGAGTGAGTATTTATGCCGGCAAAACCATAACTCAAAATAAACTACAATGCCCACGTTCATCTTAACCAGTGGCTCGTTGATGTGCTTTTAATAGTTTTTGGACAGCACTGGAGCTTTGAGAAACAGAGGGAGACGACATATCAGGCTTTGAATACACCACACAATATTTGTTAGTGCGTCAATTAAATGTTTGGTCTTTCCATTGTTTGGTCTTTTCATGGGATTTGTTGGCAAAAAGAAAATATAGATCACTCGCCGTGTATTAATTACCACTGTCTTTTTAAATCTCAGGAAACAGAGAAAATCATTGCTGAACTTAATGAGACTTGGGAAGAGAAACTTCGCCGAACGGAAGCCATTAGAATGGAAAGGTGAGCTACACTGTATCAGTGTTTCCCCTAGGTTTACAGCTTCAGGGAGCGGTCGGGGACCTCGACGACACCGACAATGACACAAACACCAAAAGCATTACTTTGCTGTAAATAACATCCTTTTGTGACTCCATCTGTGCCTTTATGAATAACAGAATAAAGAACAATAACAATAACTTTCAATTTAACCAAATTGACCTGTCAGACCACAAAAAAAGAAAACAAAATTTCAATCACTTAAAACAATAAAAATAAAGTTCTATCTGTGCAAAAAATAAATAATATGTAGTTACTACTAAATAGCTTATCGTGGAAAACTAAAAGCAAATTGCAGAACAAAACAGAATGAGACTGCAGATGTGTGAGCATCAGGTTGTATCAGTATTAGTGCTGCACTGAGCTGCTTTCCTCTACACATATTTTTAAAACGCGGTTGTTGACTTCATACAGCTGCTCTCAATTCACTCTGATGAGATCTTTTTACGGTTTTGAGAGACGGAAAAGCAGAAAAGACGATTTCACAGAGACTTTGCGGAGACTGGCTTTTGGCAAAACGCCAAAAATCGCCGAGTCGCGCATGCGCAACGTAATCTGTTAACCGTAAACATTTACCTGAAAGTAAAGGCATTTCTCCATGTATTTATTAATGACTTAGTTTGATGTCCCTGTACTTTGTAATGTGTGAAGCCAGCAGCTCATTGTTAGTAAGAGACACGAGCGCTTTGGCTCGTTTCACTTGGAGCAGGAGAGCTGCTCTGGGTTCAGAGCTGCTCCGGTGCTCCTTGCAGGAGGGCTACTCTTGCAATCTTCCACCGGGGAGCGTTTAAAACACAGATACAGTTGTCTGCTTTTTTATGCGACATATTTTTCTTAGCTCTCTGCCCGCTGCTGGGTGCTCAGCGCTCACCGGTGTGTGCTCACGTGTCTCTGCGCATCGGGGCGGAACAACGCCGTGCGCGATACAGAGAGCAGCGCAGAGGAGAAGTGTTTACGCGCGACCACGTAGAGACAGAAATGACAAGCTGTCGTGTAGATCCCGTCAATGAAATACGGCCGTTTAGTTTGTTTAACAACAGAACAAGGTGTGAAGCTGTTCTATAGGAAAGAGAACCATAAATGACGTATTGTGATCTGGCGGTATAGAGAAAATTACAAGGGGGGGGTTACTTCAAGGGGGCGCCCCGCCCCCCTATTATAATGGTAGGGGAAACACTGCGTATATTTTGCGCTGCACTTTAAATCTCTCACAGACGGCGTAGTTCAGACCTGGGCAACTTACGGCCTGTGGGCTCTCCCAGTTTGGCCCACGTGAGGTAAATCAAAAATAAAATAATAAATAAGATGCACGCCATAAATGCAATAAAACGTCACTGCTTTTACTTTGGCGATTTACGTATGTGCGCGCGCGCCGACAGGCAGTGTTGCCAACAGGCTGACGTGAAAGCGCATATTTTTTTATGCGCTTTTGCGGCTCACAGACGGTTTCACGGATCAGTCACACAGGAGCCTCACGTTGCAGAGTCTCTGCATCCAAATTGAAAATGAATCACACATGCGCAAAGCCATAGCGCTGATCAGTAAGAGATCTTCTCACTAATCAGCGAGGGAATATGGCGCATAATGCTATTAATTACAGTTAATCACAGAAAAATCATGCGATTAATCAGTTACATTTTTTCAACTTTGGCCAGCCCTAATATGTACACATCTTTATTGTCTTGTGAAAAAAGGCACTAATTCATGCACACAGAGACAACAGGCTAACAACCTAATATACTCGCGCAATATAATATATTCTAATCTAAAACAAAGTTAATAATCCTGTTTTTCTTGTCAATAAAATTATATTATAATTTTAAAATGACTCCATAACTTGCATGAACTAGTTGGTGCAAAAGTAAAGCAGGTTTGAAGACTACCGTGTATAGTTTTACCTCTTGACCAAATGTTGTTACTATTTGAGTATTTATCAAATAAGAAACAATGAGGTTGTTTGTGCAGTATGCGCGTTTACAAAAACATGAATCACTTTGCACTTTGCACTGTGGAGCATGTAAACTATATTGTTGTGTGAGGCATCTTAAAAGAAAATAAATCCTGCAGCCGCTTGGTTTACCGATGCTTGTATTCGTCCGCAGAGAGGCTTTGCTGGCAGAAATGGGTGTAGCAATGCGAGAAGATGGCGGGACAGTCGGTGTGTTCTCTCCCAAGAAGGTAAGAAGACACGAGTCATCTGCAAAACTCTTCTCTGTGATCTAAAACTTACCATTTAAATAATTCACTAAAATGCTTGTTTATTTACCCCAAAGCCCTCTGATAGCCCTAGAATGCCCCAGGCTGTGTTTATCGACACAGTAGGGCTGTTTTCCCCCAACGAGGTTTGTAGCTGTGAAGTGTTTAAAGCTGCCTCCCTCTCTTGAGTGCTCTGAAGTCTTCCTTCAACAGGAGCCTCGTCGAGGCACATCGGTCGAGGGTTTCCTTTTTTTTTCTTTAAGTGTTATTTGAAATCTACTTCATTAGACACTTCAAACACTTCCTCGCAGCGCCAAAAGCCGCAATGGGTGTAAACATGGGGGCAGTGCCCCCATTTCAGTGATGGCTGTTTTCCTGCAGCCCTAAAACATCAGTCTAAGCACTGAACACTTATGCGGTGAAGCTGTGGGGAGTGAATTTGACTGCATGGCTTTAACTATTTGCTTTTCAGCTCTCTGGTGTGCATTGTATGATTATGATATACAGTAAATATCATATGGATAATGAATAATTGATTGATTTATTGTTATGACTGACCACATTCATACAGTAAGTAAATTATTCCTTGTTCTGCATCAGACACCTCATCTGGTGAATCTCAACGAGGATCCTCTGATGTCTGAGTGTTTGCTGTACTACATTAAAGATGGGATGACCAGGTTAGATGTTGATAATATATATGTATATATATAAAATATAAAACTAGGACCATATTTAACAGCTGTGACAACATATCGTCTCATTTCTTTTTTTAGGGTCGGTCGTGTAGACGCCAGCAGTCGTCAGGACATAGTCCTCAGCGGCCACTTCATCAAGGATGAGCACTGCACCTTCACCAGTTCTACTGGACCAACAAGAGAAAGTGAGCTACGTTTATTGTGCTCCGTAGGCTTTTGGTTGTGTACGTCACAGTTTGATATTGACAGACAGATAGTGGAGCCTCATATTGCCCTCTCTGTTGGTAATTAGTAGTTGTCCTGGAGCCGTGTGAAGGAGCTGAGACTTATGTCAACGGAAAGAGGGTGACTGAGCCCACTGTCCTCAAATCAGGTCCGTAAGCTCTCTGTGATTTTCACCTTTCCTTATGCATGGTACCTACTAGAAACGTGCGTTTGTGGTATACTCCACATTTTGACTTCTAATTTGCGTAAAGGAAATCGCATCATCCTGGGGAAGAGCCATGTGTTCCGGTTCAACCACCCTGTGCAGGCTCGGGCAGAAAGGGAGAGGACACCATGTGCAGAAACCCCTGCTGAGCCCGTGGATTGGGCCTTCGCCCAGAGGGAGCTACTGGACAAACAGGGCATCGACATGAAACAAGAAATGGAGCAAAGGTACTTTTGGATGGAAAATAGTAAGCCAATTATTTGTTCATTCATACCTGACTTTTTTTAGAAAGCCTATGTAGGTAGCAGATAGCGTCTCACCACCGCATTGTAGACAGAAACAGATAAAGAAGCTAGGAAGGGAAGAAGTGTCATGGTGACACTGAAACCTTGCGGCACAAAGTACAGTAAATTGCGTGCTGCTCCAGCAACACCAAGGTAGCAAACCGGTTTTGTTTACACAAGTTTTTTTCTGTCTTTAGACTGCAGGAGTTGGAGGACCAGTATCGCAAAGAAAGAGAGGAAGCCAACAACCTTCTGGAGCAGCAACGACTGGTACAGTAATGAGCAGCTATGTGTGCTGTTTACATTAATCATTAAAGCCATGGGAGGCTGGATCTAACTGAAACTTTTGAGCACTATCTAAAGATGTTTTGGGCATTAATATACTTAAAAAATACACTATATTTAGGTTGTTGACAAAAAAATTGAAAATTGGTAAAAGAAAATCTCATCCAATGAAAACAAGCCTCAAAGAATGTTTCCATGTTTTACAGTTTATTCACTGACATCTGTTCCTAAATGTCTTGTGTTGATATGTTCTCCATTATTTAATTGTCTAGGATTATGAGAGCAAGCTGGAGGCTCTTCAGAAGCAAGTGGACAGTTACTACCCAGACACCCTTGATGAAGAAGAAGAACCAGAGGAGGAAGGTAGTGCAAATGATGATCTTCAGTACAAGTACATACACATATTGTGTTCGTACTTGTACTAAAGATGGTTTTATCCTTTTTTACTTTTTGCCACCAGTGCAATGGACAGAGAGGGAAGTAGAGCTGGCAGTGTGGAGCTTTCGTAAGTGGCGGTGCTACCAGTTTACCTCTCTCCGTGACCTGTTATGGGGCAATGCCATCTTCCTTAAGGAGGCCAATGCCATCAGCGTGGAGCTCAAGAAGAAGGTTCGACAACATGCTGTGATCATTTCAGCTGACAGTATATCCACAAATAGATGTTATAACACGTTGTTCTGACCACACTAATTCTTGTTCCCCTGCAGGTTCAGTTCCAGTTTGTGCTGCTCACAGACACACTCTACTCCCCGTTGCCTCCAGACCTGTTACCTCCTGAGACGACCAAGGACAGAGAGAAGCGACAGTTCCCACGCACCATTGTGGCAGTGGAGGTGCAGGATCAGAAAAACGGAGCCACCCACTATTGGACATTAGAGAAACTAAGGTACATGAACATGTCTTTATGCAACAATGTTTTAAAAGTCTGATACTCTCATTGTACAATATAATAATGTATAAAAAGCATTTATTTTGTGAGGGACCAATGGTACAGAAAGTATTTATCAGTTATATCACAATATTCACTAGAACATTTTTCATTAACTCCAGTGACTTTATGTGGCAACTGTTGCTGCTTCTTGCAGACAGAGGCTGGATCTCATGAGAGAGATGTACGATCGTGCTGCTGATGTGCCCAACAACACAGCTGAAGATGGGGAAAACGTGATGACCGGAGGGGACCCGTTTTATGACCGCTTCCCTTGGTTCCGTCTAGTTGGCAGGTAAATGCTGCGGATCACGGTTGGCCCTCTGCAGTATTTGGACAGGGCAGGATGGCAATCACACTGAACTCGTATAAAAGGTCAAAACAGAAAGAGCCCAGGGTTAGGCATTCCATTTGGGACAATGGGAGGCTGTTAACTACCACATATTGTGCCTGGGGTGAACTGATGGACCATAATGACTGAGAGCAGACTGTAGCCCACTTCTTTCCAGAGTCACCGTCATGACATGCACATATCTGGTGATCCCAGTCTGTGCACCACTGTCATCAGATCTCTCCATTACAACAGATATTTAAAATGAATAGAGATTATTCAATAAACAAACCTGTGCCATATCTTCTCTTCGCTGAGAAGTTTTATCTCAGTACTGTCAATTTTTAACTTTTCTAACACGGATGGATTTGACAACCAATTGAAAAAATCAGTAAATGCCAGTTGGTGCCAGGCCAGTCTTTTTTATGGGAAAAATCATCTGGAACATTTGAGATCAACATTTTCTTCAGTCCTCCCACTCAAAGCCTGCTGTTTCTTTCTCTCCCACTTTGGCACACAACCTTCCAATCTTCGCCAAGCTCTCTCTCTCTTCCTTTTTCTCTCTCTCTTGCAAACAGGTCCCACACAGTGTCACATGGTTCTGTTACGTAATATTCAGCACCAAGCCTTTAATGGCATTTAGTTCCTGAAAGACAAGCACAAATGATTGGTCAGTATTCTGAAACACGTTTCCTTGAAATATGTAATCTTTTAGCTCATTTAGATTTTTACAAAAGATCTGCCATGTGAAATTGAGTTTTCCAGCAAAAATCTTTTTTAAAAAATTGGATTTTTCATCTGTAAAACAGATGGGAGGAGTTTTGCCGGTTAAAAAAAAAAACCTTCCAAGGATTATTTGGTGTTTTGTTGTTGTAATACTCATCTCGACCAAAATCGGCTAAAGTGCACCCCTAACCCAAGTTTTTTTTTCTTTTTTCGGACTAATAGCTTCAATCTTTTTATGCACTCTAAAAACACCTCCAGTTTGGTGAAACAAACAAGACTACTAGCACAGGAGCAAAGCAGTACCCGTTTAAGTGTACGCTATAATGAGAAGATTTTCACAGCTTTACGTTGCCATCAGACAGCCCTTTCAAACAGGGAACTGAGGCCATCTGTGGTCTCTTCAAAGCCACGAGACTCCTTTTTGACAAAAACAGTTGGGAGTTCTTGGTCTAACACTGCCCAGTTTGTTTGTGTTACTTTTAGTAGTTTGATATACCAAAGTTACATCATAACACTAACTCTTTTACCGATCAAGGCAGTGGTAGAACAAAGAACTCCTGTGTTCTGTGGGGTAAAATCACTGTTTGGGTCAAAAAAGCCTGCAGCTTTGAAGAGAATACAGATGGATTCAGAGAGGGCTGTCTGAAGGTAAAACAGAGTGTATACACCTGATACAGATAGTTTTTCAGGTGCCGAACATATGTTTTGCTGCTGCCCTCGTCCACTGCAGTACACCGCTTTGCCCCTCTGCTGGTCCTCCTATCTGTTTCTCCAAACTCCATCTCCTGTTGCTCATCCACTGACCATGGATAACTACCCCATACAACCCCACCTCAAAAACATCTGCTATCCCTTTAAAAGGAAGACAGGTTTTCTCCTGTGGTCCAGTCCATCTCTGGTGCTCTACCACCCCTCTTGTTTGAACAAGTGTGTGCTTTCTATCCAACTGTTCTAACCTAGTTCCCATGTCTCTGGCTGCACCAGAAACCCCATTTTCAACACATGCATGAGCGAGCGCATGAGTGACCCCACCCCGTCCCCGACCCTCTCCAACTCTGAAATTACTGAGCTGGCTGACCCGCAGCGGGAGGGTCGAGGGGAGGAGTTGGAGGAGTTGGAGGACCTGGACGATGATATCTTTTTGGACGACCCGTGCTTGGAGCTCGGGGGAGAGGAGGAGGAGGATGATGATGATGATGATGATGAGGGAGAGCTCTGCCGAGGCTCCGGCGAAGGCCAGGATCCCTTTTACGACCGCTCACCATTATTCAGTGTAGTGGGAAGGTTGGTGAGGTTTCGGGAGCATGCTGGTTGGAGGAAACTAGCTCTTTCACGCTGAGACACAGGGTCCGCTTGCTTCAGTAGACATTAGCACAGGGCACGTAACAGCATTTTCATAATACAGAAACAGTGTGTGCTCTCACAAAGTCCTGTGTGCATGAGGACATGTAATTTACATTTTTCTGTCCTGTTGCCACAAGTAACCTTAGCTATAATATATACATGGAGTCGGGGCATTTCAGTTAGATAGCCTCAGTGGATAATTTATTTCATTTCATCTTCTTACCTAGCCATTTTAGTTTCTGCTCCCTGTCTTAATTGTCACGTTGTCTCATGTTTGAGAAACAGATGTTCCCAAATGTCAGACCACAATACCGATTTATTGGTTTTATGAACATGATACTGAGCAGACATTTCTGGGCTTCAGGGTTTATCCCTTTGCTCTCTATCTTTAATCTCATCAAATTTGACTGCAGCTTGATTTTTGTTTTGTTTTTCTTTTTTGCTAAATGTTTCTTCACACGAACGCAGGAGATAAAAACTTCTCCAACATATTACAATTCTACCTCTAAAACAAGTCAGCCCAGGGGTGGGTCAGTTCATACCACTTGTTTCCATGGAAATTCAAGCAAAGTTGACGCTCAACAGCTGCTTGAGGTGTGTGTCTCACTTACTTGTGGCTAAAAGCAAACTGGTGGCTTTTACAGAAGACCCTTCACTAGCCAGAGCACTGACATGTCTCATGGAGTACTACTCCGGTCGGCTTTGCATAACACGGGAACCAACAGCGAGAGGTTTCAAACCACGCTGTGCCAGCCTGAATGAGCATGAAAGAGTCTGAAATGATTTATGTAAAATAACAAAGTGGTGTTCAAGGAAGACTCAAAATCTCAAGATGAAAGAGCTGGTTTCTACTGCAGCTGTCTCTTTTAGGCATGCCAGAGCACAAGTCTTTTCATTTTGACCTTTTTTGTCAATTTTTTTACTTGAATACGTATGATGAAGTAGTGCCCCTCTTTTGCACAAATTAGCACTTCGTCCCAAGAGGTGCACTTTGATTTATGATGTCATTCATTGTTTTTTTTTCTTCTTTTATTTTTGGTGTAGCATTAAGTACATCAAGCTGTTGGCACTTTCTATTCAAGCTGAGCCATGTTTGTATGATGATTTCTGTTCCATTTGCTTTTGATTCCTTTGAGTCGAGACGTTAAAAGCATATTTGTTCACCTGTTTTGTCCTCAGCATGCCTTCTTTGCACCTCACCAATCTTGTCATAAGCCACTCCCTTTTTAGACTCTCGCCACCCCCCCCTAATGTCTACCTCTATTGTCTCGTGTGAAATGTGGTCCTTAACTGCAAGATCAAGCATCATCACTTAAAACTAGCGATTGAGAAACCAAAAAATAGGAACATTCCTAGTGCCGCTGTTCCTACATTTATATCCTCAGAAGTCACAACCAAAGTATTTTCAAAGCTAATGCAAATACAAAGAGCCTCTAGTGCTAATTTTGGCTCTTTACATTAGATGTGTAGTGTTTTCATATTGAGGCACGTCCAACATGCACATGTTAGGACAGTAGCATATAATCATTAAAACAATTAACAGCAATATTCCAGTAATGGAATCCATTACTCATAGAAACCATCTGCTGTCCAGCTTATTAGTGAGCTGGTTATTTTGCAATCATTTAAATAATTACAAGTTGAACCTCACACACATGCTCCTTAGCCTTACCAAGCTTTCATCAGTACAATGTGAAAATTAAGCAATACTGCATGTGACCCATACTAGTCCCAAAAATATCATTATTTTGTAGGGAAAAAAAGCGATAGTAAAGGGCAGCCATGGCCATCGCAAGAGCAGTCCCAGCTTCTGTTTGGTTGCTTTGCAGCTGTGTGTTCTGTTGTTCAGTCCAGTGAGACTTTATCAAGTGTGAGCCGTCTCCTGAGATCAGTTGTTTCTAATCTTTTACCGCATCTCTCTTTCTTGCTCTCTTCCTTTCTTTCTTTCTTTCTTTCTGCTTCTGGTTCAGAGCTTTCGTTTATCTGAGCAACCTGTTGTACCCGGTTCCTCTCGTCCACCGCGTGGCCATCGTGAGCGAGCGGGGCGAAGTGAAGGGCTTCCTTCGTGTGGCGGTGCAGGCCATATCAGGTAAGGCTTGCACCCTCAGCCTCGCCGCCGATGTGACGGAGGCGGCGTGGCGGGATAGGCGTGTGTGTGACTTCTAGAGGGAGTGAAGTGAAGGTGCTTTGTGTTTTCCTCCAGCTGACGAGGAAGCTCCCGACTACGGCTCTGGAGTGAGGCAGTCGGGCACTGCCAAAATCTCCTTTGAGGATCAGCAATATGAAAAGGTAGAGAAATTAATCACCCCAAGTAGACCATGCAGGATCCACCTGTGTATACCAACCTGCTAACTAGTCCGCCTTGCGACTTGCTTTTGCAGTTCCAGTCCGAGACCTGCTCCGTAGGGCTGTCCCGCACAGGGGTATCACAGGAGGAGCTTCGTTTCGTGGAGGGAGAGGGTCAGAATGCAGAACTGGGACCCTCGGCTGATGAGGTCAACAATAACACATGTGCGGGTAAACTTATTTTCTGAGTGAGCGGATGCATGTTTTGTATGTTTGTGTGTGTGTGTGTGTTTGTGTGTGTGTGTGTGTGTGTGTGTGTGTGTGTGTGTGTGTGTGTGTAGTGGGCAATAGGGCCAAAAACCTTCTATTGAAATTTGGTTCTTTTCATATCTCAACAACAATCTTCATCACAATGTTTTCTGCTAATTCAATGGGAGAATTGTCTCCATACATAAGTTCATCATCACATCATTTCCTTTAAAGACGTTAGTTATATATAAGGATTCAAAGATCATTTATTGTAATTATGCAACACAGGGATGCACAATGAAATTCAGCCCACGTGACAAACAAAACAAAAACAGTGGTACATTCCTGTGGTGCCTTTTTTTGTTGTTGCATCAAGCAGATTTGTTAACTTCAGCAACAAGACAATTCACAAACAATTCAACATTGAACTTCAACTTTGATTGTGGTTGAGCACCAAGCATCATGATGTAAACACAGAGTACACCTCCTCTCGTCCCACCGGAATCCTGCTCTCTGTCCTGCTGTCCCCTCGTCTAGTGCAGCTTGATCTGGGTCTCTGTGATGTGGGCTCAACAGTCACTGACCTCTCGCTGCTTTCATCCATCTTATTGTTCTGCTACCAGGCATCAGACAGCCAGCAGCATGCTGGTTAGTGGAGTAGCCTCAAGTCCTAGCTGGGTTAGCTTAGCTTTCCTCTCTGGGGCAGTTTGGTGGCGTTTGGTTTAGTTTTTTGACCCAGAAGTGGCCTAAATCTGGCACACCTGTCCACTAGAGTCATGCCAAATTGATTATTTCTGTGTAAGACTTTTGGTGGAATTTGCTGTGTGGGAGAAAACAGTGAGCAGGTGATAACTTGGCCACAAATCTTAGAAAAAACTCATCTAAGGGCTACCTAGAATGCCGGCTTCAACCTGTGTCTGATTGTTATATTCTTTTGTGTTTCGTCACAGCTGGCGTAGATGAGTTGGAGAGTCCGCTAAAGAGTCAGGACGGCCCACTTGACACAACTTTGGAGCATCTGAAGATAGGCAGCATTTTCACCTTCAGGGTGACCGTCCTGCAGGCCTCCAGCATCTCTGCAGAATATGCCGACATCTTTTGCCAGTTCAAGTAAAAATGTTTTTATTATGTTCATATTGTCAATATCTATCATGTTTCTTTTACAGTTTCACATGTAAATTATGCAACTTGGATTGATTTCAGCTTCATCCACCGCCACGATGAGGCCTTCTCCACTGAACCTCTAAAAAACACTGGTCGCGGCCCCCCTCTGGGCTTCTACCACGTGCAGAATGTAAGAAGCAAAAGCCAGTCTGTCCAATAATGGGCTGTGAAGTTTGAATATGTGAAGTGCCTTAACATCACTGCGGGGTTTTTTTTAGATTGCTGTTGAGGTGACTAAGTCCTTTGTTGACTACATCAAGACTCAGCCAATAGTGTTTGAGGTGTTTGGACACTACCAGAAACAGCCTTTTCTTCCACTCTGTAAAGACGTCATGAGGTATGAAGTCTATCAGCAGACAGAGAAAATGTATACGGTTGTGTTTTCATAAATTGACATGCGATTGTTATTTCTACTACCAGTCCGCTACGTCCCTGCAGAAGGCAGTTCCCACGAGTGATGCCTCTGTCAAAACCAGGTAAATAAACTCTTTGGCTTGAATTCCTCCATTTATTCATGTTGTACTGTCTTCGTACTGGTCTGCCTGCAAGTCATGTCATCGTAGCTTCATGTTGTTGGGTATGAGCAGTTGACTCTGACACCTCGCCGGACCGGGAGAAATCGCTGGACCTAATCCGATACCTGGTCCCAGATGTGTTCAATGGGGTGCTGGTGGACTCGTTGTCAGACCACGCTCTGTCTGCCGCCGGCTTGGCTGCTTCCTTCTTACTGGAAGGAACCGAGCGAGCTCAGCTGACAGCTCCACCCATCTCGATCTGTTCAGTTATTAAAGCTCAGAAGCCGGGTTGGTTATTTGATGTCGGATCCAAGTGAATCCTGTTACTGCAAGCCTTTTTATATCAAGCGTTAGTCACGGCGTGACTTTAAACTGTACTCCAAAAGCAGGGAATGAATTGACTATTATTTCAGAGTGCTACGTGTTACTTTTACAGCAGATGAAGCTGCTGTGACAACGAGCGTCAACTCTGCTCAAACATAACACTAAAGTCCTGCCTTCTATTGGGTTGATGTTCTGTGAAAGTGTCCCAAAACCTAACAAATAATCAGCCACTTTTATGGTCTTTTAAAATAATTAAAACTATTTGATATAGAAAGATAGTTTTCGTGTGTCAGGATTCAGTTGGATTGGCTCTCTGGTGTACTGTGTGTTTACTGTGATACCTGCGTGTTGGATTCTCCTTTCAGTTCTCCCTCTTGTTGAACTGGATCACAGTGCCTTTCTGCTGCAGTATTTGGGCATGAATAATACTTCTCATGGGAATGTTAAATATGTATTCATTACATTGATAACACTTTATTAATCTCCTGTGATAAAAAATCATGTTATAGCTGTATGAAAAAACATGCAAAAGAGCTAGGAAACAGCGAAAGTGAAATAATAAATACAACAAAATAATAATTAAGGAAATAACATATACATCAAGGTATATGTATATACTGTACACTTAATTTGTTCTGTGTTTAATTATATAACACATGATATAAAACACTACATACAATGTTTCTAATTTTGTATGTGGTATGTTTGCTCAAGCTTTGGCCAAACTGCATGTGAATGTTTTTTGTTTCATGCAACTCTTAACTTCTTTTGAACAACTACCTAAATTGGAGGAATGCAGTTAACTAACAGTGAGACTAGATTTTAATAATTTCCACAAAACAATTCTGAACAACAACATCAATACTGTCAGAGGAGAGTAATGTTCCAGGAGTTTGTGCATATGCTTTTCCTCAAGCCTTTCATTCTTTCACTGTGTTACTGATTCCTTTCTTCTTCCCTCTCTCTTCCCCGCGTAGGTGTAGAGCAGCTCCCTGCTGTTACCCACAAGTCCCCTCTCAACGTGTCTTACATGCTTCTTATTTCCTTTTTCACCCCACAAACATAGTACCTGCCACCAAGCTGACAACTATGACTCGCCCTCAGGCAGGACCCTGCCACTGCAAATATGATCTTATGGTGTTTTTTGAGATCTGCGAGCTGGAGGCCACAGGAGAGTGAGTATCCTGGATAGGGCTTCCCATGAACAATTAATAGGATTAGTTATAACGATGTAAAAAAAGCACTGTTACTTAGTGGCTTGTTTTCATCTGTGTCTCTCCAGCTACATCCCTGCAGTGGTGGACCACAGAGGAGGAATGCCTTGTCATGGCACGTTCCTGCTGCACCAGGTATGTCCATCACACGGTGAGCAGATATGATATTTGGAATATCTGAATTGAACCAAGCATAACCAGTCCTCCTTTTTTGGTCTTCTCTGGATGACCACAGGGCCTCCAGAGGAGAATCACCGTCACCATTGTACACGAGTCAGGGGGTGACATGGAGTGGAAGGATATCCGTGAGCTGGTTGTGGGTGAGTTTGGTTATCAGCCCTTCTTGCCTCAAAAACCAAACGGTGGTGTTGCCTCATGCGTGAGCCGTTCTCACTGGGGCACTTGTGTCTTCCTAGGTCGTCTCCGCAACACCCCCGAAGCTGATGAGACCATCATTGACCCTAATATTCTCTCTCTCAACATCCTGTCTGCTGGTTACGTCAGGCCCTTGAGGGATGACCGGTACGTACTAGTGGAGACATTTGATGGAAAGACTGTTGCAAACAATGGGCCAGCACTTTTTGGAATATTTTTTCAGATTCTTTATATATATATATATATATATATATATATATATATATATATATATATATATATATATATATATATATATATACACACAGATATATATATATATATATATATATATATATATATATATATATATATATACACATATATATATATATATATATATATATATATATATATATATATATATATATATATATATATATATATATGGTCGATAGGGATTCCGTATTAGTGCCCACGTATAGGTTATTTGTTTATCACAAGTTTGTAGCAGCTTGGCTGAATTTGGAAACAATTTGATGTTTCAACAAGAGTGTTATCCGACCACCTCACTTTATTACCATTGTGGCAACTGGAACAGGCAGATGCATAGCAAACAGTAGTGTACTGCTGTATCTTTTATTATTGTGTCTGCATGAGAATAGTCCCCCCCCTCTTTCCTCCCCTTTCTAACTGCAGAAGGCCACATATAAAAACATCCATAGTGACCTTGAGCAAAGTGAATTGAAAAGTCCACATTTGAGTTATGGATTCCCTCGTCCGTGCTGGCTGTGCGACCCTCCATGGTGCTTATCTGTGCTTTTTGTTGGTTTGATTGCCATCATTGTGCCTACACGTTGCATCTCACCTTGTTTTACCACCTCACCTCTAACCCGTCTCATCTCTCAGCCATGATTAGACCCACTAACCACTGACGCTGAACCTGCTTGTGCTTGTAGACTCCAAAGAGCCACGTATTTTAACCAAGCACCTTCGATTGACTGTATCTCACTGCTGAATGAATATGTCTAATACAGCAGCACACCAAAAATGACACTAAAATGCATGTGTTTCTAACTCTAGCAGCATGTATCACTGAGTAGTGATAATGTAAATCACTAATAAACATTGACTCTGTATTTCGACTCAATGTGATGCCATAAGTCAGATGTATAACATTTCATCATCCCTTTATTAAATCCCATGATTGACTAAAGATTATAACAAAAAACAGTCTCTGTTAATCATTCACTCACAAATGTAATGTCTAATTTAAAAAAAATACAATTTAAAAAAGTTAGCTCCTTGTGACTGACATCTTCTAGGACATTTCATTACCTGTGATTTCATGAAAAAGACAGTCCTACTTACAAAGTGGTAAAGTGTGTTTGTTGCTCTGCAGCCAGCCAGTAGGGGGCAGTAGGTTTCTTTTAAGATTTATAACGAGAACCTGTGTCATATGTTATGTAGCATGTTTATTCAAGAAACGCATTAATTACTGGCATAAAAAAATCCAAATGAACTTTTTTTTTATATAACATCCCAAATATCTTACTATCCACATCACCACTTTGGATAGATAGATAGAACACTTTATTAATCCCCAGTTGGGGAAACTCATTTGTCACCATAGACAACAACAGACTTATACAGACAACAACAGACAAGGTTCACAGTGCACAACAGACAAAAAACACATTACAAGAGCAAACCCAAGAAAATGCCACATGAATCAAGACAACAAGACACATAACCGACATAGAAAGTAAAAGGTGTTCATTTGTGGTGGCTCATAAAGTGGTAGCGTGTGGGTGTATTTACAATGGTTCATGTTCACAAATATCAGTTTCAATTTTTTTATAAATTAATGTCTTTTATCCAAAAATGATTATAGTATCCAAGTTTTATGAAAATGCTCATGAACATTTTTAAATTATTTTTTTCCATTCATACATATGCTTTTTGTGACCCCCCTGTGTTCGGGGTATAGCTTTCCCAAAAAAAAGCCAAACGACACCAGCGTCACCATCCCCCAGACCTGGGTTCACTGAGTTTTAGTCTAAAGACACTGCGCGCTCCTCGCAGCACTGACCAGCGGCCCCGCTCGACTGGCTTTCCTTTGACCACGGTGCTGCGCCCTTAAGGTTTTCAGCCCTCAGCGTTTGTCCCGTTGCGGCCTCAGCGGCCAAGAATTGTGGCTTAAGGGCTCAGCACCAGGTCTGGTTGTGGTCAAGTGTGGTCCCTGCTCAGTTGCTCATAGACTAACATCAATGTATATATCTATATGGATGCTAACATTTTTCTCCCTCCAGTCCACTAACAGAATGTTGTTTTGTTTTGTTTTGCTTTTGCAGACAGTTTCTTGATTCGGACATGCCTAGGTATATTATTTTGCCTCTCTTCTCATGTTCTTAAGTTACACAGACGCCTCATCTCTTTAACGTCCTGTACACCCTGTCATTTCCACTTCACCCTCTTTGCCCCTTGTCCTTCTCTGCCATCGCTGTCAGCAATTCATCCGTGCCTCTGAGAGTGAGAAGGGATATGGCTGTGCATGCCCCCGGTTGTCTTGCTGCGCTGGCTGTGTGTGTGTGTGTCGCGCTGTTGTCAGGCTGCAGTTCATGGTGGAACAGGGTCTCCATGGCTCGCTTTGTTTCATGTCGACTGTCCTGCGTTACGTCTTTGCCCAAGGTGTCGTGGGGCCAGTATCACACTCTCTGATTCACCATTGTTTACAGCTGTTGATTTCTCCAGAGATTCAATTTGAAAAGTCACATCTGACATGATTGTGCTCTATTTATTGGTGGTCCTGAATAAATGCAGCATAGGTAAGAGGTATTAGTACTTGAGATGCGTCCTGTCCCGAGCAAGGAAATTCAGAAACTGCTGCTTATTTGCCACTTGCTTCACTGTTTGTTATTTTCATATTGCAGTGGAGCAATATTGTGAATCCATGGCTTTTCTTAGTCATCTCTAATCCCTACAGAGAGTGAGTGTTTCCCATCACAGCTCCAGATTATTAACAGGAACACCGTCCGTCCGTGCTGTAATATGGATCACATCATTTACAGTGCCCGCTCTGGCACGCTGTTAAATGCAGCCATTAAAAAGTAATCCACTGAACCATTACCTCACCAGTAGCACTTTGCTTAGAATTGCGTCGATGTTGTGAAGATTTCTGAATCTCGTACCTCAGTGGAACTCTGCCAAACGCCAGAAACAAACGGGCTCTCACATGTTTTGCCAGCATCATGACTTCAATCCTGGCTCCCACGTTTTTAGGAGGTAGTAAAAACGCAACGAAGCACATGTTGGTGCAGTGCAAAAAGGAAATTGCTCCCTTGTAGTGTAAGCGAACACTTTTCTACTACTGGGAAAGAAGTGTGCGTGTGCATGCGTGCGAGTTGATGCATTTGCTAATTACTTAAAAAACAGGCCATCTCGACACTGAATCCCCTTTTCTCCACACAGAACAGCAGTGAGTTCTCCTGACTGCAGAGGCAACTCAGTTTGTTGCTGTTTGTTTTCTTCTGGGTGACACATTGTTCACTTTCCCACAAGGTCACCTCAGTCCAAAGCCAGCGGGCCCAACATCTGAACCTCATGAAGGGTCCATTCAGCCGTTTTTTTTACAACGTACAGAAACATTAGTTTCCTTTTGCAATTCATACTTGGATTATCTGTTTTCTTTTTTTAAAGTCAAGCCTGTACCGGGATTCAGGCCAGAGGAATAACAGCTTTCAGTGTGTGATTGTTTCCCCTCGGGGGTGGAGGGGAGGGGGAGGGGCAGGAATCGTGTACATTAACGTGTGGAGTAAATCAGAGGCGTAACAGAAAGCCGTATTGTTTTTCTCCGCTCGAGGAGTGGCCATGCACCGTTATTTGAGCTGTTCTATGGCAGGGATGTGAGATTGCATCCAGTCGATCAGCACCTTCCCATGGATGGCTCAGCGCTCTCTCGTGGGGGAGCTGTACCATCCGTGGCGGTGTTTTACATAACAAGATAACCGTGTGAAACAGAGACGACCACCCCAGCCATGCAAGCCAAAACAACCACAATACATTTTCTGTCTCTCACTTTCTGCTCTTTTGCTAATTTCTTCTTTCTCACAGCATTTCCTTGGGAGTTGACCATAGGTATTTCACTGCCCTGTCCCTTTCATCTGGCTGTCTTTCACCCCCCGCCCCCTCCCCTTTCCCTTTTTCTATGCTAAGAATCATCTCAGCTCTCTTTGCTTTTCTATAGTGTTTGTACAAAGCAGAGCATCATCTCAGTCAGCCTGTTGCATGCAGAAAGATTTCATTGGCACTTTTGTTGTACTGACATTTAAGGAATACTTCCTGCAATGTTGCTTACTGTACAAAGCTAATAGTAAATTTATGGTTTAAAACAAAACAAAAATCATAATATTGTGTTGTCAGTGTAACAAATCAGAATTTAGTCCACTTGTATTTTTGATGTTAACATCCTTGTTGCGAGGTTGACAGGCTTTAGCATGGGTTTAGCTTGGACTGCTAATTTGTGGCTCAAGTAGAATTCAGGAATTCATTGTTGACTGCTGATGCATTTTCTTGGCTAACCCTTGTCCCTCGAACCACTTCAGGACTTTCTACCGCTTTGAGGCCGCCTGGGATAGCTCCATGCACAACTCGCTGCTACTAAACCGAGTCACTCCATACGGGGAGAAGATCTACATGACCCTCTCGGCCTATTTGGAGGTACAGCAGAGTGCCTTGTGTTCACAAGTGATGTGTTAATTACTCCAGAGGATCAATATAAGAAATGCCTTCTCTCACATTCCTTGCAGATGGAGAACTGCACCCAGCCTGCAATCATAACCAAAGATATCTGCATGGTGTTTTACTCTCGAGACACGAAGCTCTCTGCCTCGCGCTCTATCCGAAACCTTTTTGGAACTGGGAGCCTGAGAGCGGCAGATGGGTCGGTTCAACACTTCAGACCATAGAACATATTGTGCACCTCCTGTATTCTCTTTGTTGACAACAAGCTTTGTCTTTTTATTCTCCTAGAAACCGTGTAACAGGAGTTTATGAAGTCAGCCTGTGTAACCTGGCTGATGCAGGAAGCCCAGGTGAGAGTCCGGGCAAAGTCGCCATTTCGCATTCAGCTCACCTCTGCCACATTCTAACCCTGCATCTAACCCTTCCAGGTATGCAGAGGAGACGTAGGCGAGTGCTGGACACCTCCGTGGCCTACGTCCGCGGGGAAGAGAACCTGGCCGGGTGGAGGCCCCGTAGTGACAGCCTCATTCTGGACCATCAGTGGGAGCTGGAGAAACTTAGCCTCCTCCAAGATGTGAGGGGTTTAGTTAATTTTCCTTCATAGCACAAGCTACATGTATTAACCATGTAGCCTAGCTGTGGTTATGCTGCTTTTACCAGCTTCCTTATGGTTTTAGGTAAAGAAAGATTGCATGACTTCATAGAGAGAAACCCTAATATATTATAATACATAATTTGAAAGAACAAAATGTAAGGGTTATTATAGGGAAGGTCCAAAGCATGTAATATAAGTGTATGATCCTATTTTAATACCGTATCTTGTGCTGCTGAATTTTGAACAAATTGAAATTGTGCTCCAGTTATCAGCTTTATGTTCCAATGCATCTTAAATGAAATAAGATGACTGCATATCTCACATCAGATGTTTCTTGAAGCTGGATATCATTGATGCGGTGATAAGAGACACAGCTGAACTGATAGATAATGTAGCAGGTAAAGGGAAAGCAAGAGAGGACCTAGGTTGTATCCTTGAGTAACTCATTAGTGTCAGCAATGCATGGGATTGCAAAATTCTGGGAATATTCAAAGTTGGAAACTTTCCACGGGAATAAACGGGAATATACAGGAATTAACAGGAATAAACTGGAAATTTTGGGGTAATTTAACTGTATTTACCTTGTCATAAGCAGACATGCACGCAAACATTGATAATACAACTTTTAAAAATTACATTTTTGACCTTTTTGACATTTTGTAAGTTGGACTTCATTCTTTCATCGAACAACGAAAACATGAACGCTGAATAAAAAAAAGGTGTATTTCGTATGATCACCACCCCCCAACACAAATTTCTTTCTGTAGTGTTTTTCCCTGAATCCTTTCAGGTCTAAATGCTTTCTTCCAGGACCTACATGAACTAGTTCAGTTCATAGTTCCTAATTAAAAAATGTGAAATAAGTTCACAGCTCCGAAAAATGAACTAGTTCAGGTATTTTTTTCAATATGTTGCAACTATAATTGAAATCTCTGTCTGCAGTACTGGTCTTGCCCTCCACGCAAATCGGCGCTCTCACACTTGCCTAGCGTCGGGCTGAAACGTTCAGACGCAACACTGATGACAAAGACGTTCAAAAACAACAGATAGTTTTATGTTTACGTTTATGTTTCTGGCAAACAATGTTCCCAATCAGCTGCATTCAAGGTCCAGCTGAGCTCGGCGTACATAGTCTTGTTCTCAACTACATTTAAGTTCCCTGTTATATGATTTGCAAAAAAATCGTAGGCACATTTTTTTTTTCAAAATTCCCGAGCCAAAATTCCCGTGGAAAGTTTCCGGAAATTTACAGGAAATTTTTCACTCCTTTGAAACATACCAATGCATACAAAAAAGTTACAATTAGAAGAACAGGATGAAAACTATTCAAAAGCTATACAGTACTAGATATCCCAAACCATTTCCTCAAACTATACAATATTATGATTTATGGTATTGAAAGCAGCTGTGCCACTGATGGAAACCAGACTGGAATTTCTCAAACAAACAGTTTTCCTTTGCACTTTCCAAATGTTGCTTGCAAACAACTTTCTTCAAGTTTCACAAGGGACATTGTCAACGATGTTGATGTGATTTTTCTCTCAGGTAGAGAAGACCAAACATTACCTTCTCCTGAGGGAGAAGCTGGAGTCGACCATGCTTATGGGCCAGGAGGCGCTGCAGTCCTGCGTCACCGAGGAGCTGAGCGAGTCTCCCCAGCCCCAAGAGATCGACCAGGAGGTTAGCTCCAGCTCTGAAATCACCACTGAGCGGCAGAGGGAGCTCGCTGCCAAGGTCAGTCGTCATCACCTAGTGGATACTGAGTTTCCTGTTTGACTGAAGCGCAGTCTTCATTATGTTTTGTTGTCAGAGTGTGTGCTGTTTGTCTTTAATCTGTCAAAGTCTGTCCTGAATATAACTCAATACATTTATGGCAAATCAACATAGAGTCACAGACCCTCCTTATATTGATATTACAGATGTGATTTTACCGTGGAAGACTTCTTAAGATCCCTTTTTTTACACAGTGTTTGCGCCTGCTCACTCACTCCTTCAACCGAGAATACAGCCACGTGTGCGTCAGCGCCAGTGAGAGCAAGGTAGTGCTGAACCTCGGATTTCAAACCTACACATGAAAAGAATGTAAATCTGATTTGATGTTCGTTGATTGGTTCCTCTCAGTTGAGCGAGCGTGCGTTTGTGTGTGTTGTAGATATCGGAGATGTCAGTTACAATACTAAGAGACTCTGCTTCAATCTCCGCTCTCAACACAATCACACCCTCGTCAACATGCCCTTCGCTGGTTGAGGGTTGCTATGGGGATCCTGAACTGAGGTCAGTGTCTTAGCAATTGTCATCACTGGTAGCTATTGTAGCTCTTTCTTTTTTCTTTTGAATAAAATGTTGTGTGATATCACGGTGCTCCAAGGATGTAAGGATCACTTTGGTTGCATACGGTGTAGATAGGTGTTGTGTTACGAGGGCTCATAGGCGTCTTGTTTCTGTAACATAGACCCCCGATGCCTCGCTCTCATGCCGTCAGCCCGAGTCCTGACGTGCAGCAGGACCTAGAGGCCAAGAAGTCCACCAACGGAGCCTCTGAAACCAAACCACGCATCCGCAGATTTTTCCCTGACATCCAGGAGATTAGAGTGAGGTGAGCCTTCCCCAGTGACTTTCATCACTTAGTGCAGTGACGACATCTTACTTGGTTTTACATGCGGTGACGTTTGACCTCTTATTTTGGCAGCCCAATTGTGTCGAAGAAGGGTTACTTGCATTTCTTGGAGCCACACACCAACGGGTGGGTGAAGCGTTACGTGGTCGTCCGGCGGCCATACGTCTACATCTACAACGCGGAGAGAGACTCGGTGGAGCGGGCCATCCTCAACCTCTCCTCTGCCCAGGTGGAGTACAGTGAGGACCAGCAGGCAATGCTGAAGGTTGGTGATTCACCAAAAGCTCCCACTTTCTTATCTGCTATTAATAAAAAACCTCATGTATGGTATTTGAATCTTTTTTTCTTGGTTCTTTCACCAGACGCCGTACACATTTGCTGTCTGTACAGAACATCGCGGAATATTGCTACAAGCCACTAATGACAAGGAGATGCATGACTGGCTGTATGCGTTTAATCCCCTCCTCGCTGGAACTATCAGGTTGAAAAAACTAACATGGCGATAGGTAAAAGTAAACACAAACTTGCGTCTTTGATACAAATACATTTTCTTCTCTGCCTCTCAGGTCGAAGCTGTCGAGAAGACGAGCCGGACCGATGAGGATGTGAAACAAGACTCAATTCTCTTGAGAAAAGGCTGAACTTGAGATGTACATAGATCCTTATTCCTCCCCTTGTGCTGAGCTCCCTCTGCCTCCCTCCCCCACACCCTCCCTCACCACAGTCACCAACAACCATCACTCTCCTGTCCTGTACGTTCTCGATTTATCACTAGTGTCCTCAGCACTAAAGCCCCCATTTCATGTCAGGCCTTTGCTGCATCGTGAGTCTCGTAATCAGAAGATCCTCTTGAAAAAGCTGTCACTGTACTGTACCGGAGTTTATTTAAAGCTGGACGGTTAGAGACGAACAGCGAAAGTAGCAACAGTTTCTTATCTCAGATCACATACGTATGGTAATGTACTGTAGTTGTTGTCAGTGACACATCAAGCCTTATACATTTACTCCTTAAAAACAATGCAGTGACATCTATTTTTACCTGAAGCTGCCACATCAGCGAGGATCACGTTTCTCCATTTGCATCAGTAAATAGAAAAAGAAATCATGCTGATTCCTCTCAAGTTTGCAGCTACATATATATATATATATATATATATATATATATATGTATGTATATATATATACATATATATATATATATATATATATATATATATATATATATATATATATATATATATATATATATATATACACAGTGTCTAAACTGGTTTGCAGACAACGTACAGCTAGTACAAAAAGTAAACGCTAAAAAAGAAGAAAAAAAGACAGTTGAGTGTAATTCTGTAGAATAATTATGTTTTCTTTCTGGTACTTGAATCTAAAAACTTCTTAGAAACTTTAGCACACAGCCTGGCAAGGGAATGGCATATCCTCATCATTCTTGTGGCATTTTGATCATTCCATGTCGTTTTAGCTACTCGTAGGAGCACCAAGGGCATCTACATTCACACAATAAGTAATCATAAGTCGTTGTTACCATTAATCCTCATTCTCTACCTGAATTTTATTTGTTTTAAAATGTGATATATTTAGATATTTAACAGCTTTATTATTTATTTCTGCATGTATTTATTTACAAAGACATTTATATTTCTAAAGTTGTAGTAACATGCAATTTCGGCACACCGCACTTTTAAATATGAGTTCCTTAAATGTTATGAGTAAAACAACTCTGTCTCCATGCAATTAACGCTATTTAAACAGTTTATGATTGGCCCCTTTCTTTGTGCTGAAGATTACTTGAATGACACTATCCCCCTTAGGATAGTCACACCTGACCTTTGACCCAACAGATACACTTCTGAAAAGGTCACCAAGTTGTGAGGTGGAAAATAACACGGTGGTCTGACCATCGTCAGCTGCACAAAGGTACCTTGTGAAATTATCTAAAAATATAAACTTTTCCTCACAGTACAGAATAAGGAACTGGTTTTCTGAATGATGTGTATATT
The DNA here is from genome assembly GCF_023055335.1 of Clinocottus analis. Taxonomy (NCBI): domain Eukaryota; kingdom Metazoa; phylum Chordata; class Actinopteri; order Perciformes; family Cottidae; genus Clinocottus; species Clinocottus analis. The sequence goes on along the minus strand of NW_027175987.1, from coordinate 6,709,084 downwards.
GGTTAAATGTAGTGCCTCTCTTATTTTCAATCATACTGTACAGTAAGCCTCTGCACCACGTACTCAAACTACATCCATGCTGCTATATATTACTGTTCTGGAAGTGTCTGCAGATCATATCGCACCACTTTCCTGCTCTTCATCCTCATCATCACTTACATACAAACAAATGTATAATTTATGTCCATGATGTATCTAATATGGCAATCAGCTGTCACACAGGACGTCAATAAAACAGCGGTATAAAGAGTAGACTTCATGTCCATACAGTAAAAACTACTTTAATGTATTTCAGGATTGTGTTCAACAATCATGTTATGACTGTGAGAAAAAAAAATAATGTACTAATTCCTGTTCCTTTTTTAAAATTCATCCCTTTATCTAATGTTTTATTAAAAGTGCAACAATGCACTTTCCAACTGCTTTTCATTAAATTATGAATCCGACTTTAAAATCAAGTGACGCCTTGTCAATTGTGTGAAGTTTGATTGACATTGGCATGCCTCAGGTCAGCCAGCCTAGAGCGCATGCGCACCGACTGTCGCACGTCACTTTACGAACTCGGACAACATTTCCCACCGTCAGACTGTTTTCAAAGCGCTCCCATTGTAACAGCATATCGTATGTTTGTATTTTTGCCGCTGAGGTAGTAATCCACACAATACCATATTTTCTGAGACTGACTTATCTTAAAAACCTTTTACACATGTTGTGGCTAATGAAACAGTCAAACGTCCGTTACACGACACTTAAGATACTAACAAAGCATCCTCATCCCATTATCATTGAGGGAAGACCCTGCTGTACCTTACACAGTCTCGATAACTCATGTCTGACTCGTATTCTTTAAAACCCCTCTCTTAAAATGTGAGCCAGCCTGATCTCTGTCCTCGGATTACCCATGTGTGTTTTCATTGGGCCTTTTTTTTTATGTGTGTCAAATTTGAGCCAACCAAAGTTTTCTTGGTGCAAGTCACACAAAAATAAATCACACTGAATGTACATTGATATTGGAAAAACAACTTAAAACTGCTAGACGGGTTATGTTGACTTGTGCTTTTGTTTCCACAGTCTGGTTACTTATTGATTGTAGGGTATGTTACTGTAGGGGAACCAAGTGAAGGTTGTGTGATTATACTTGTGATAAGGCTTGGTTCATCTTGTATGGAGTAATGCTGTAGGTAACCTCACTGTCTCACTTGTATTTTATTTTCAATATGCACGTCACCATCATGCTCTGACAACCTTCACAACATCTACTTTTTCTATTCCCTCAACTCCCCACTTTTGAGGGAACATCATTCACATTTTTTTTTAAATTTCAATTTTCACCCGTACATGTATTTCTTTTCCCGTTTTCAAATGATTTTGCATTGTATATAAACATGATTGCTGTGAACAGTGTATTATAAAGTTGCACCCATTTACAAAATCTTCAATGGGTAGTAGTTCAGTCAGTGTCTCTGAGTGTTGAGAGTTTAGCGTCAAATGTTTGTGTACACTAAACACATTGTCATATATGAAATAAACATGGACATTATGCAACACGAAGCCACGGACTCCTCTTCTGTACAGGACACAAGTAAAGCACAAACAAACAACAACAGTCACGAGTTTTGGGACTGCTTCATATTGCATGTGTCTTTATCTTTATGATTTAAAATATTCCTCTAACAGACTACTACTACTATACTACTTAATATATTGTTCTATTTCTTTTGACATTACAAAACAAATTAGTGTTTCAAATATAGGTAAACAAAAATGAAAAAGAGATTGAGGTCTTTGCTTTTACTAAACGCTAGCTTTGTTCCAAAGTGATATGGATACAATTTAAATGCAATTGATAACGTAAACCACACATTTAAACATTGAACTAAATAGGTTGCGTCGTTTTCTGACGAGTCCCCGACTTATTTATTTGCAGCTTTCCCTTTAAGATATCTGGCAATCCAGCGCAGCAGCGCCTCGCCTCACCCACAGTTACCTAGCGAATGACTGACACAGACTAATAAACCCCTTCAGGACGCCGTCACATCCCTCCACAAGGTTAGACACGCAGCCGATACTCTCAGCGCGAAGGAGAACGCTCCCGACTCCTCTTGAGGGCGTGAAAAGCAGGATAATAGTGAAATGTACTCCTGCTATCAAACACTAGTTAACGTTAGCAGCACTAGCTAGCTGTAGCTGCAGTTAACTTGCAGATGTTACTCACAGTAAAGGAGCGTTAGCTGGCAAAATGTACCCCCGGTCTTGCAGACAAAGGCCACGTACGAGACGGGTTGCTTTAATGTAGCAGTTAATTACACGTTTCCTGTTAACCGTCTGCACTGTTGGTGCCAAGGAAGCGACCCGTCCCGGTTTAGCTTAGCTGAAGTAATAACGTTACCTGTCACGTCCGCTGTCGACAGACAGCGGAATGACGGGACAACGTTGAGTTGTGGTGACGCTTACGTCATTAATGTTGGCTCCAATTGACCCCTGTATTAGAGACACACAGATGGCATTTCATCGCACGCCACGTGGTGTGATAACTGAGTATGATTTGAGGGCACAGAAGCTGACACTGTAGCTGAGGTTCAGTTGCACCTGCTGTTTCCCTCGCAAGCATCCACTCCCATGGGGATAATACTTCTCCAACTGTCCAACCAGCTGTCAAAACACACAAATAATAAATGCAACCCTAACTGATTTAAAAGTAGAGAAATGTAAATAGACGTTTTGCTTCACACAAGTTGAATAGTGTTTGATACAAATTTAAAAAAAAAACACTGGAAATATTGCCTGACTAATAAATCTGCAAAGACGTCCTGCTAAATGTTTTATCTCTCCCTAGGAGTATTATGGCCAAGCAATCTGATGACGCCACCTCTGCACTGGATCACACCTTCACTGGCCCTTCCTTTCAACATTACTCAGAAATGAATCTAGACAGGTGGGGAGGTTTTGATTCGGGTTGGTGCCGTCGTGTCAGTCGGCAGTGGAAGGCACTTGATGTTTTGTGAATGCGTGTTGTTTACGCTGAACTGAGTACATGAAAAAAGAAAGATGTCTGTTTATAATGTGATGTAGGATCTACATGGACTACAATGCCACCACTCCGCTGGAACCAGAAGTGATCCAGGCCATTTCTGAAGCCCTCCAGGATGCCTGGGGAAACCCAAGTAGCAATTATATAGCAGGTGAAGAATACTTAAACCCTCACCAAAAAAGCCATTGACATATTGTTAGATTTGGAAATGAGCTGCATGTATGTGCGTAAAGCAATTTACTTTAACGAGTTATTGATTCCTTTTCAGCACCTGAGCAATAATGTTGTATCTCAACGTGCAACCAATAAAAAGGTGCTAAGTCAATTCTATTTGTAGGCGCTAAAGCCAAGGCAACAATAAATCAGTCCAGAGAGAATGTGGCGAGAATGGTTGGAGGCAAAGCAGAAGACATCATTTTCATGTCAGGTGGAACAGAGGCAAGAGGAACTTCTTTTTTTTTGCTCTAGTTTCATGTGATTCTGGAATATGATTTGTGCAGAACTGTAATGTCACGGACGCACGCAGGGATTGTTCAAAGCAAACACATCTTCCTCCAGGCCAATAACCTGGTGCTGCACACGGCTGTAGAGCACTTCAGGAAAAGCCGCACGGCTGCAGAGCAGCACGAGGGACACCGGAATGGAAGCAGCGGCCTTCCTCACATAATCACCTCCAATGTGGAGCACGACTCGGTCAAACTAGTCGCTGAGCACCTACAGAGAGATGGCAAGGCAGGTAGGAGACCACGCTTTGTTGGAGCAACTAGTCCAAAGTTGCGTCTCTACGCTTACTTGCGTTCTTGACTGTGTGTTTGTCACAGATGTGACATATGTGCCCGTATCAAAGATGACAGCGCGCGTGGAGGTGGAGGACGTCATTGCTGCGGTGCGTCCCAACACTTGTCTCATCTCCATCATGCTGGCCAACAATGAGACAGGAGTCATCATGGTAAGCAGATAGTTGCATTTATCGTATTGTGAATGTGATTTAAAATACAATTCCAATGTAAAAAAAAAAAAAAAGCTAAGTGCTGAAACTCCTTGGTCTCGTCAGCCTGTCCCAGAGATCAGCCAGAGAATAAAATGTCTCAACAAGCAGCAGGAGCGGCTCAGGATTCTGCTTCACACCGATGCCGCTCAGGCTCTGGGGAAAATCAGAGTCGATGCCTGTGAGCTGGGGGTGGATTACCTGACTGTCGTGGGACACAAGGTCAGGCACTCGTCAGATAAAGTATCTTGGTTTTGCATCACGAATAGGGCGACATGTTATTGAACGGTCTTGTGGCACTTCCAGTTCTACGCTCCTCGGATCGGTGCTTTGTTTGTGAACGGGCCAGGAACGAGAACACCGCTGTATCCAATGCTGTTTGGAGGAGGACAGGAGCGAAACTTCAGACCAGGGTAAAGTACGGCAGTCGATCAATAAAGCACAAAGTATGAGTGAAACAACGGCCAACATCTAAATATACGGGTCTCTTTTCTGTCTTCTTGAATACTACAGCACAGAAAACACAGCAATGATCGCTGGTCTGGGGAAGGTATGTTTCCTACTCCATATGCGTGTTACTGGAATTCACTTCAGTTTGAGAACATTCGACTGAATAATGTTTAACTCTAAATTAGTTTTATTTATTTATTTTTTCCGATGTAATAATGCATGTATTGATTTATTGTGTGTCTGATAGGCTGCGGAGCTGGTGACCTCTAATCTATCGGATTATGAGAGTCATATGCAAAGTACCAAACTTTACATGGAGGACCGACTGAAGGTAAATTTGATTCCGTCTTGGGAGATGATGCTATGTCTGTGATATCTGTCAATAGTAACAGTAGTAATGTTGCAGTTTCTGGAGTTATTGAGGTTATCATCTGCACCGGAAGATCATGCGCTCGTGTATGTCTGTCCACGTTCAATCTCACAAACTGCTGGACCCGTCAGCCTGATATGTTTTGTGCCCATTTATGACTGTATGCTCAAGGACATCTCGTCGTTGAGGTGATTCGCAATCTTTAAAAAAAAACTGTTATATTGACAGCTCACTCTTCCCTCCTCTTTAGGGGCCGCATGGGGTCAACAACTGCTTCAAGAGGCATTTCCGGCAATCAGCGAGGCTAAAAACTAGCCTTAATTGCCGATCACACAGGACGCGACTTTTTAAAGCGCAGCCGCTTAAAAAATGCCTTGACAAAAACGCGCTGGTAGTTTTTTTTTTAAATGCGCCGGGCATTTTTTTTTAAAGGCCGAGTGTGACAGTGATCGCTTAAAGTTCAGAATATTTTAACATATAAATGCGCTGAAAAAACGCATCGCGCAGCGTTTATAAAGCGCGCATGAAAGGCGTAATGTAGCATAGGCAATCAATGGTTTTGCTAGCGACGCGTTTTTTAAAGTCACGTGTGATCGTTACAGGTGGCCACATTCATGCCTTTATCGTTGCTCATAAACAGGCCTCCATAGCAGGGTTTGGTCTCATTTGACCTGCAGTACCTGTAGATGACTTATACACCTTCTATGTTATGATCCACTCGAGTTGGTCTCGAGTGGAATGAATAAATCCTTGTTCCCCTCCCTCCCCCGCCATCTTAGCCGAGAGGGCGCTGGGAGGGACAATGGAGGGGGATTCAACCCTTCTTCGTCTGTGAGGGAAGAGGGGGATCTAAACCTCTGTGGGGTGCACTGTTCTAATTTGAACTTTTACACAATTACTGTTCACAGGGATTTTTCTTCTTTGACTTCTTTGAATAATTAACATATTATCATCCTTCTAGCGTTTTATACAAAAAAAAAAAAAAACGTACCATCAATGTGTTGTTCTTTTCAGGCCATCTTTAAAGACAAGATCCGCTTCAACAGCCATTACCCCGGATCCGATATCCTCCCGAACACATGTAACGTGTCCATCCTGGGCCCAACATTACAAGGTGATGTCATTACTTCTTTCGTCTCCCTGCTATGTCTGTTTTGGCTGGTCCTCTAACCCTACACCAATGTTTGTAAGAGGCAGTTCGTGACCTGCACTGGGCTATTTGTAAGCCACGAAGGCTTTGAATGATTAATATCTCTCTCTCTCTCTCTCTCTCTCTCTCTCTCTCTCTCTCTCTCTCTCTCTCTCTCTCTCACGCTCCCCAACTTTAGGCTGGAGGGTATTGTCCAACTGTAGGAGGCTGTTGGCCAGCGTTGGCGCCGCCTGCCACTCAGAGAGTAGAAACAGGTAAAAGAGTCCCTCTTTCACCACGTTACTTTTTCTGTCCAGACGCCATATTGATCGCAACCCACGTAACCCTGCACTGCCCTGTGTCCGTCCATCAGGCCTTCGCACATCCTTCTGAGTTGTGGCGTCCCCTCAGAGGTGGCAGCTGGTGCCTTGCGGCTGAGCGTCGGCAGGGCAACCACCAAAGCTGACGTAGACGCAGTTGTGGAGGACCTGAGGGAGACCGTGCGGCAGCTGGAAGAAATGGACTGATGGCGTCCATGTGCTTAAACAGTCGCTCTGTAGGTCAGATAAGTTCAGGCGAGTCTTAAGAACGTTTCATTTTATGGGGACATTTAGCTGATCATGCAAAAATATTTGTAAGATAATTAATAAAAAGGGAAGATTTTTGTGGATGTGACGTTGTGGATGTGATGACTGGACTCAGCTTCCATCACGTCATGAGAGGAGCTCAGTTTGGAGTGTATGGTGTGGGACATGTATGAGTGTTTTGGAAATAAAACATGAACATACAATTTTTTTAATATTTCTTCTCAAATCCAAAGAGCTATAAACCATCGTGTGTTTATCATAATCATGCAAATGTATCATTCGTTCAGTCACCCTCACTGAGATGATTTTTTTAAGTTGTAAAGAATAGCCCTCGCTATCCACCGGGCCTTGGCACCGACTTCTCCCATTACTTAAGTTCCCGTGCCGCCTCAGCTCCCCCGTCTCCAGTGAGGCGGCGGCGCGTGGGCCAGCATACGGTCACCGGCACACAAAGGAGAGCGGGGAGGCCACGAGGGCAGTGCCTCCACCCGTCTTTCATCACCTTTCTATCTCACCGCCCCCCTCCCCTCTTCTCCAAAAGCCATGTCGGCCAGCTGGCTGGTCGCTCGGGTGTCACTTTCCTGGCTCGGGAAGATGCATGCGACCGCACAGGGTTTTTTTTTTTTGGTTATTGAATCGGAGTCAAGCATGAACGAGAAAGCGACGCTATCCGGGTGGGAGCCAAAGAGCTCCGGGGAGCTCGCTCTGCGTGCCACAACCTACTCGTAGCGGCCCCGGAGGAGGAGGGGGATGGTGCTTCATCGGGCCATCCGGGCTGCACGAGCGGGGGACCTCGCGGCCCTCAGGGAGCTGGCATCCTCCGGTCACCTCTCACCCGTGATCGCCGACGCTCAAGGTGCAGGTCCGGTGCACCACGCGGCGAGGTGCGGACGCCTGCAGTGCCTGCAGCTCCTGGTGAGCGAGCTGGGGCTAGCGGCCGATGCCCGGGCCTCGAACCGGGCCACGCCAGCGCACGATGCAGCAGCCACCGGCCACATCCGGGAACTGCAGTGGCTGGTGGACTTTGGAGGCTGCAACATTGAGGTGAGTTTATCTGAGTTAACAGTGAGAATCTCTCCAGAAAGGGTGGGTGGGAAACCTACCCGAGAGTTTAAATGCCTTGGAGAGATGACACATGTCCAGCTCTCCCAGAAATTTCCATCAAATCCGTTTGTGTGTGAGTGTGTGTCTGCGCATATGTGTGTGTGTGTGTGTGTGTGCGTGCGTGAGCCTGAACTCGGGAGATGGATTCAGATCTAGCTAACTGATCCCAGAGTGAAGTTACATCACCGCAGTTGTAAAAAGGTACTCTACACTATGGTACCTTTTTAAGACGTATTACCAGCTGATTACATCATGTGGCGTTGACTTACTGGGTATCCATTAGTGTTATAAAGCAAGTGTAATTAGGTCCAGATGCTTCAGGGGAGCTATGCAGCTCTTTTTGCATGTTTCTCTGTTGTGCCTCAAAGTTGTACAGGTCTACTGTGAAGAACACGTGTTGCTTAATTGTTCCTTCACTGATTATTAAAGGAACCAAATGTCTTAGTTGGTAGTGCTCCTAAAAGGAAAAGAAATGCCCCGAATGAAACCCCTGTGCGTGTCTTCATAGTCATGAATGTGTATGTCAGTAAGCCTTTACAGCCTCTGTTCGTGTTTCCAGGACAGGGATGCTGCCGGCGCCTCAGCTCTCCACCTGGCCGCCCGGTTCGGCTGTGCAGAGGTCATCAGGTGGCTGCTCTCTGTGGGAGGAGAAGTCGAGGTGGAGACGACCTGCGGGGCTGTGCCGGCTCACTACGCCGCGGCCAACGGGGACCTCGCCTGCTTAAAGCTGCTTGTTCAACAGACTCCCAGGTCAGTTCACAGCCATCCTACATTTTTAATAGAAATGTCAGAGGTGCCAGCGCCCCAGTAGGTGATGGGTGTTAATGCCTTACAACTTGCTCAAATCGGGAGGTGGTTGGTAATTAATGTGCAGTCAGCCAATCATAGCTGAGGGTTCACCTGCTATTGTAAATTGAACAAAGATCATCATCACACCAATTGTAATTCTTATGTAATTCTTATCTTAGGTTGTTTTATTATCCTAAACACAAATATATATCCACATTGTTTAAAATCAAATCATATATAAATTAGTTTAAGCCACAATTTGTTTATCCCCCATGACCATCAGTTACCTGTAGTGCTTTAATCACCTGTATGATGGAGCATCATAAAACACACATATTAACACACTTACAGCAGTTTGAGAAGCTCCCCCATTTCCCAAATATGGACTAACTTGTCCTGAATTGTCGGTTTCACCTGTCATGGCCAAATTATCAATAAAGTCAAAGTTCAAATCACAGCAGTAAGAACTTCCGCTTAAAGTTTTGACCATCGCGTCAGTAAATGTCCCAACTGAACAGCAAGGCTGTCCATCCATTGCACATGTTTTTAGCATCATCTATTTGATGATACCAATACTTAACGTGACACATAACCCCACCCTGTTGTAGATCTCTGTTGGGGTACAGCTGTGTGGACCGCCAGACCGTCACCGGCGCCACCCCGCTCTATCTGGCCTGCCAGCAGGGGCACCTGCATGTTGCGGAACACCTGGTGAACCACTGCGGCGCCGACATCCACCTGCGGGCCCACGACGGCATGACCTGCCTGCATGCGGCCGCTCACATGGGCCACCAGGCGGTGGTGGTGTGGCTGGTCAGTAGAGAGGCAAGACGTGCATTTCCTACCACGTGAATACATGCTGTTTTCAGTCACTGCTTTCCATCCTTCTTCACTCACCCCAAAATAGGTGACATGCACCGATGTCAGCCTGACCTGCCAGGACAGAGATGGAGCCACTGCTCTGCACTTTGCTGCCAGCAGAGGGCACTATTGCATCTTGGAGAGGCTGCTTGGCATGGGTTCAAAGGTCATCAAGGATTACTGGGGAGGGACCCCACTGCACGACGCCGCAGAAAATGGAGAGCTGGAGGTTTGGCCGAGACTTCTTTCTTTACTTTTCCTGAGTTGTTTTTGTCCAAATACACTAAATGATTTTTTATATATATGTATATGTATATATATATATATGTATATGTATATATATATATATGTATATGTATATATATATTTATATATATATATATATATTTATATATATATATATATATATATATATATATACATATATATATATATGTATGTATATATATATATATATATATATATATATATATATATATATATATATATATATACATTGTTCTATTCTTCTTCTTTCAGTGCTGTAAAATCCTGTTGGCCAATCAAGCGAACCCTTTAGATCGTGATATTGACGGGTTTACGGCAGCAGACTTGGCGGATTACAACGGACACCATGAATGTGCCAGATATCTCTGTGCCATGGAGACAAATGTAAGCTCCCTCGCCCGTTTTATGCCACGCGTTCTCCTCCTCGGGTCTCTTCTCTTTGTGCCAGTACTGGCCAGCTCGCCATGAGCGCCAAGGCTGGTTTGTGGTCGACAGCGAACATCTGGAAGGCCTTGGTGAATAATGTTTCTTCTTCTAGATTGTGTAATTCGCACAGGGCTCGAGCGTGCTTTTCTCCAGCGCCGTTGTCCTCCACTCGGCCGGATGGCTTTTGCTCTCTGCTTTAAGAAGGCCGAGGAAGTGGAGGACGATGATGGCTTTTGTGCTCAGAGAGGCGCTCATGATTCCGTGAGTGCCGGAGGAGATTCTTGCCACCGAGGGCTCTCTGGGCTAAGCCCTTTTGTTTAGTGTAGAAACGACACGACACCCTTTAATGTGGCCGATGAATATTTTAGCGAACACATTGTTTGTGCCTGGCGTCAGAGGGTCAAGGCAGTTAAAAACCAGCCAGCGTTTAGCTCAAATTACCATTCACTTTGCTGTGTGACGACTCTTTATATCTTAAAGTGTTTCATTTTTCTTTTGAACAGCTACACAATAATTAGAGGATGACAGTTGATACTGGCGTTAAAAGAGAGAGCCCACTCCGTCAGCAGACTTGTTGAGCCTGAAAGCCTTGCGGACCTGTTCTCGTTTCTGCCCGCCGCACTCCACTCGCCGCCCGACAGCGCAGGCGACACAGCGATGTACGCAGAGAGTAACGCAAGCTGTCCGTCCTACAGAAGCCATTAATAAGTCAGCAGAGAAGAGCAGCGCTCAAACGCCAAGAGGATGATGATGATAGGGAGCCAGTTAGCGCGTGTCCGCTGAGCTCCCCCACCCCTCAGAAATAAATAATCCTCCTTCCTTTAACAATGGGGAGCTAATTAGTGCGGGGGCCATGGCGGACGGCGCGGACGCAGCCGGAGCCGCCGCCAACTAAGGGCCTATCAGTTACCCCTCTCCTGCGGCTCAGGTGGAGGGCCCAGGGCCTGAGCCTGTTACGAGATCCACAAGCTTAAGTTTCAGCGTTTTCACCGTTTTCATGCCAGGAACCGGCAACTGTATCCCTCTAGCAGACTTGGAGAGCAGGATGTCACTGACAATCAAGCATAAGTTTGATTGTGTGTCTTTTTTTTTTTTTCTTCCAGTCACTTGGAAGTGCTATGATTGTCACCCCTGGATGTTGTGTAAAGATGGCAGCAGACAGAATGATGTATCGGGTTTCTTGGCAACGTATGAATTGGACAGACAGGCCGAGAGGCTCGACGTGCACACAGAGGGGTCAACTGATGGAGAACCTGAACAGGTTAATTGATTTTAAACCCTCTGAATATTAGGATAGCAGACTATGTAAGGCTTTTCAAACCCACCGCGTTGCAGATGTGTAGGCGGGCCTTTAATCACATTTCTGTCGGTGTTTCGGGTTTGTGGGTCACAGGTTTGGTCCGTTCTAAAGTGTCAGTCCGTCCAGCTCATTTCCGAGCAGGACCCACATGTTGAGACATTGCCCGGGGGGAGCTGCATGTGTTTGGCCACTCACAGCAGGGTTAGACCCCACTCTTCCTCATCTCGCATCTCAGGAACAGCTGCGAACAAATAAACAGTGCGCGGCCAGAGGTTTACTTCAGATGCGAGTGCACACACACACACACACACTCGTTCGTGGCTTTTGCGCTCCGTTCACAGTGATCGGGCCCAAGATACTGTCGTTTAATGGTATTTTTAGAACACTTGGACAGAGGAAACGCACTGTTGTGTAATTCATCACTATGTTTTTGTCTTGGTTTCTGCTTTTCTTTTCTTTTTGCGGTGAGAAAGAAAACACATGCTTTAGTGAATTCTATTCATCTTTTAATAAAATATCTAATTAACACTATTTAACAACAGATCAGCTTTGATAATATTCTCCTGAAGCCCCCATCCTCTTTCATACCAGGTCTGTTGATCCCTCTCAATCTCACGGAGCCCAACTGCATCACTGAGGTAGAAAAACTGAACTGAATAATATCAAAAGCACTTATTGCTGTAGTATAAAGTGAATCAATTGCTGGTCTTTAACATACATCTTTAATATAAGCTACAGACTGAACATGGACAAAAGAAGGAGTGGTTTGTCCCTCACAGGGACCCTTACTACTTAACAGTACCTGTTAAGAAAAAAAAGAAAAAAAAAAAATATATATATATATATATATATATATATATATATATATATATATATATATATATATATATATATATATATATATACAGTGTCTAAACTGGTTTTTAGTGTATTTGTAAAAAAAACAATAACATTTTAAAATAGTTATAACTTTTAATTATTAAAAAAAAAAATGTTTTAATTATATTATAAAATAGCTGCTTTAACTTTGTGATTCTGTTTAGGCCAGCAGAGAAGGCCTCGCTGGCCTGACGGCCCTCCACATACATACATATATATATATATATATATATATATATATATATATATATATATATATATATATATATATATATATACATATATATATATATATATATATATATATATATATATATATATATATATACATGGCTGCTTTACCTATTCGAGATCAGTAATAATATTAATAATAATAATAATAATAATAATAATAATAATAATAATAATAATAATAATAGATCCATCAATTATGTAAATAATAGTTATTTGTAAATTGGGGAATTTTGTGTGCAGAATGTGTCCCAGCACTCTTTGTTGTTGTCAGTGTTTCCACATTCACACTCAGACCTGTTTTCTGGTGTCACCGTGCGTTTCCACTGTTGCAGCTGGCTAATCATCCCAGGTAGATTTGGTCCCCACCTTCACAAAACACCTCCTCCTTTCAATTGACCAAAGTGGAAAAAAAAAAAAAAAAGCTCCTGAACGCGCATGGATAAAATATCTCTTTTCCAGCTGCTCTGACGTGTCTTCCGCAGATACTTCCCTTCGTGTCCGTTGGTTTTGTCCGTGTATTGGTGACATTACTGGGCCATCCTATCCTGTCCCTTAATTATTAACCATGCTCCGATCAGAGTTTATTGTTTATTGCCTGGCAGCCCTTGGCCACTGGCAGGGATGCTCGCGATGGTGTCAAACGAGTAGTTGGTGATCTTGCGATAGTGTCGCGTCCACAACGCGGAGCGATCGCCCAGGGTTACCTGGCTGCAGGATTCGGTGCCTTTCGGAGTCTCGCTGTGCAGTGAGGTTTTACCCGAGTGCACGGAGAGGATTGTCCAAGGTCAAGGTCAGTAGGTTTTTAGGTCGGTTTAATCATCATTTTCATTATTTATTTTTGTACGTTTAATTGCTGCTTTTTGCGTCTTTTGCCTCCTCTTTTTGCTTCCCTACATTATTTCTCTTTCAGTGTTTGTCCATAAATAAGCAGGTGACTAAGTCAGGCTGAGTGATGAGTTTTGCAAGTTCTGTGAAAGAGCCACGAGATGTTTTGGCAATGTTCTACCGTATCTACCTGATCAGCCATCCGTAGTCTCTTTCGGTTACCCATGACTAACACTCTCGCTTTATGTGGCCATTCTCTGTTTTTTAGCAAATGTCTTTTTTTGAATCCGTGTTCTCTAAATGTGTTTTTTTTCTCATCCAGTAGCTGTTACAATGTTCCATTAAGAAAGAGACAAATATTGTCATTTGTCTTCTTCAGCTACAGTGGATGCAAAAAAAAAACTGTAAAAGTTGACAAAAGCACAATGTCCGTCAGCCTCGAGCATTTACCTCCATGCAGGAAACCTGAGAGTATTTTTAACATGCGAGTGGACATGTATTTACACTATAGTGTTCTGTGTATAATGTACACCGGCTGTATACATTCCACATTGCAATTTATCACCTGGAACATGAATATTTCATGTGGGAGCAGATTGTTTTTGGCGACTCCAGAACTACAAGACATCTCTTTAAATACACATGGTGTTCTGAAATGTCGAACCCACGGGGTGATTTCGCCGGTGCTGCGTGTTCCGGCAACGAGGACGGGCGCTGTTTCCTAACTCTTGGCTCCCTGTCTGGAGGGATGGGGCTGTTTGCGGTCTTCGATAGAGGGTGATTGGATCCAGGGCCAAAACAGGGCTCGGCTATCTATATCTGCGTGGCAATTGTGATGGGGTGCTGATGAAAACCAAATGCTCAGAGGCCACTGGATCTAATTAAACACATACACACACACACACACACTCACACACACACATTCTCTCACAGGCGGACCGGTTCATCATAGCTGCTAGGACATTGAACTGTTACGAGAAGGGTCACAAAGGAATCAGCCCCCCTCCACTCCCCTTGTTTATCTATTTACCGATTGCACAACTTCGGGGAAGTCAGTTCCTTTGCCCGAGCGGTGTCACAGCATATTTCGTGCTGTTGGACATCAAAGTGCCGCGTGAGAGGAAATGGCACGGACCACCTCACGGACACAAAGCACAACAGCATGCAGCAGCCTTATTATGGCTGCCTTTGATGTTTGGGTTACTAATAATGTCCTCGGAGAGCTGAATTTGATATGCATTCTGCATGGAGCGCATTAGGACAACGCAGGTTCATTAGAAGGGGGATCTAAATGTTTCCATACATCCGACGTCCTCCCGAGCGGTGTGAAGCACTGCCAATTATCCGGGGCTGCTTACTGGTTTTGCTCTCCATGCTTTTCGTCCTCAGGCTTCAAATGTTCCGTTTCTTTCAATATATGTATGTTATAGGTGTTATATCATTTTTAGCATAAAAGTATTGTTTCACTGGCATTATGTACATTTTTGAGTTGAATATTCTTAACTCCCTTTGCACTGACATGTCATGAGTGTCATTGTGTGATTGATTCATGTCCCTCACTCACTGTATGTTCCTTTGCTTTGTGCTCGCCTCGTTTTTTTTATTAGATGTGACCAGGAGAACTAAAACTCCAGAATACTATCAAGTAAAGTGAGTTGTAAAATTAAAAGGTACAAAACCTCTCTCTATATAATCAGTACGGAGTCAAATGTACAACAAAGAAACAAACCAGGATGTTCCAGGTCAGTGTGTTGCGATCTAATGAGACGCTATTCTCTCGTTAAGACACTGATTTTGATTTTGTTGACTGTATGAAATACTTTTGAGCATTTTTTATGGCACCATTTTTGCCAAATAAGTGACGCATTTTCTAATATTTGGTATTTGGAAGTTTTAAAGGGTATTATGTGTGACTCTGTCCTATTTGCAGACACCCTGCCCAGATAAGCCCATTGCGTTAACCGCTCTGGTGAAGGAAGAAGAGGAGGAGGAAGAGGAGGTGGAGGAGGAAGTGAAGGTGAAGCCGGCTGTGTCTCAGTGCAGCAGGGAGGACTACTACGGTGGCCTGAGTGACACATGCAGGGACAGTTACAGCAGTTATACACCCATGGACAGTTTAAAGGTAGACCGCTGACTTCTCCATTTTTTATCATTCTTTATAATTTCCTTATCCCACCCAAAGCTCATGGTCCATCACCGCCTCTTTTTTTTGTCCAAACTAGCAACCTGAGAGTGAAGAGGCCCCGCAGGCGAGATACCCTCAGCCCCCTCCTGCGCCACCTTTACCCTCCGCTTCGCCCACAGCCACCCAGCCTGGGAAAACCGCTGTCAGCAGAATAGGGCAGGTTCAAATCGCAACATCTGGTGAGATGAAAAAAAACATTTCTGTTACTGGAAGTCACTGTTCAGTGGAGGGGGAGAAAAAAAAGTGTGCGTGTTCTTTAAAGTCTTCTGATGTGTATTTCAGTTATTAAAGGTTTCAGTCAGTCCAAGACCTCTGGAAAGGAAATGATCATCACTGCCGATAAGACGATGCTGCCTGGTGCCGACCTCCTGGCTGGAAGAAAACTCCTCGGCGACATGAAGTCTATTAAATCCTTGAAACAATCAGGGATGTCAGGAGTCTTCACCGGACAAGCAGTAAAGCTTTCTCACTTTGTACGTCGGGGCTTTTTGCAGCGCGCTATGTCCGTAGCTTATAAACCCCTGCTGTGTCTTTGCAGAACAAGATGGTGGTCCTGCCCACAGAGGAGGCCAACCTGTCGGACATTGACTACCTGGTGCCCACCCACGACGAGCGAGGCCGTCCCATCGCCGAGTGGCAGAGGCAAGTGATGGTGAGACAGCTGCAGGCCAGGCTGCTGGACGAGGAGGACCAGAGGAGGAAGGTAACATCTTTCTGGAGGATGAAACGGGTTTACACCATGAATGCACATTGATTAATGTACACAAGATTTATCGGCAACTAATTTTTGATAATCTATGGATCGATTGCGGCCCCAAAAAAAATTCAGTGATACATATATTGTGCAGCCCCTTCAAAACAAATGCTCCAGAGCACAATTTGAGCTCCAAAATGTAAAGGGGAAATTGTAGTCTACTTTTGTGATGCTGCTCTAAATCTGGATTACTTAAAAAGAACTTGGAAATTACATCATTTATTTTTACTTGCATAAAACAAATCACTGAACACATTGCTCGCCAAGTCATATTTTTTAGGTTCGGATTGCAGTTTTACTGTATCATTACTTTTTACTCTCACGCCTCAGCCACATGAAATATATAATATATATATTTTTTAAGTTTAAATATGACATCCTGCATGTTTATCTGCATGCTGTTTGCCTCTCTTCGGATAGGAAAATGGGAACAGATATGCCAAAGTCACCTGGAGGTACTCCCAAGCCCACAATGCCATCCTGGGGCCCTCTGGTGAGCTGCTGACGGAGGACGACCTCATCTATGTGGAGCAGCAGATTGCCAACGTCTCCATGCAAAGGAACTGCAAGGGCTACGAGCTGGAGCTCGCCCGTCTCGCCGAGGAGCTCAGGCACATCCTGCCGGCCCCCATAGTGAACATCACCGCCAACACGCAGTTCCGAAACATCTCGAGTCAAGTCCCCCTGCCCGTGTGGTGCGGCCGCATCTCGGGCATTGTGAAGAGCATGTCTCTGCTCATGACCAACCTGACGGACCAGCCCTTCTGCAAGATGCCTAACACCGACCTGATCACCGTGTTCTCTCAGACGCCCGAACGGCAAAACTCCACAAGAGGACGCAGGGAGAGGATAGAGGATGAGATCCACCAGTTTGGAGTTTCCGTGCGGACGCTGAAGTCCAATTTTGAGACGCAGAACTCGCTTTCGTCCGATGAGCCTGAGGACATGTTAAGTTCTCCCGCACAGCTCGAGGCCACGGAGTCGGACAAAGAGCCGAAGGTGTTGACTCCGGCCCCGGAAACCGACCAGAACGATGACTCCGGCATCTACTACGATGAAAACGTTGCGGACGTTCTCGAGACCACCAGCCTCAGGAAGGAGCGCATAGTCGTGCTGTTCTTGGGCCACTGGAAGAAATCGGCGTACACCGTCTCACTAAAGAGCAAGGACGCAGCCGAAAGAAAGATAAGCAGTGGAGGCCTGGAGACGGGCGACAAGTCCGGGCCGGGTCGCAGGAACAGTGTTGAGAGCGCCCAGTTGAAGATGATGAACAGCTCTCTGGGACACTTCTTCAAGCAGAGGAGTGCTGTCAACAAAATGCTGGGAAACTGGAGGAGCATGATCTCCAGCGTCCCATCCAGACAGATACGCAGGTAAGGCACGGTGTGACCTTTATATAAATCATCCCTGTTCTACGACAGAAAGTCTTCACCAGGCAGCAACCTCCCGCTCTGCTGAGGGAATTCTGTGAGTCTTAAAACTTGCATTATCTCTACTGATCAGCAGGGGACGACTCCTCTGATTGTATAGAAGTCTATGAGAAAAGGACTCTACTTCTCTCTTAATGTATTCCCTCAGTAAACATTGTAAACATAGGTTTATGTCTCACTCTCTAGTTTCAAGTCTTCTTCAATACAGCATGATGTTCATTTAGTAAGTTGTGGTCCATTTAGAATCCATAGAGAGAACGTAACGTAGAGTTGTTGAGCCATTTTCAACCCTTGGAATGTCTATTTTTAATCAATTTAGTAAGAAGTGTCAATAGTAACACAAGCACTGATGTATGAAAAAGAAATCCATGTTTGATTGTGCAGTACCTTTTTCATAGAAAGGAAAAACATATTTTAAGCGGCACTAATAAATAATATTAGCTTGTTGGGTTACTCTGCCCCCAAGTGGCCAAAAAGGAAAATAATGTAGATAATGTAGAATAATGTAAAATCTCAAGAAGTTTTGTTCAGTTTGATTCAAAATAAAAATGATCTTGGACATTCAGGGTGCTCTGAAACGCTGTCTGTAGTGCTGTCAATCAATCCATTTGTAGAAAGTGACAGACAATGTAAATTGCTTGAATCGTTGAGGTCATTCAGCTGTATTTGGTGTTTAAGCTTATAATCTCTACTGAAGTGTTGATATAACCATTCCGTGTCCCCCACAGGCTCCACAGGCAGGAGGCCCTCTACTCCCCAGAGCAGTTCTTGCCCCGTCTGGACGGCGTGCCGGTGGAGTACGACAACCTGACCCTGGATCTCTTCATGCTGGGCTACTTCCACATCCTGGAGTTGGAGCTTCCCGTCGACGAACGCAAAATACGGCACCTGCTGTGTTTCGAGGTGTTCGACCACGTGGGGAGCTTCCCCTGGGAGCTGGTCAGGGACTTCCACATGGCTGTCATACAGGACATCGAGGCCGGCAACCGCGAGTGGAAGGACGGCTTCGAGGACATCAAAGTGAAGTTCTTTGGCGACACTGCGAGTTCGACCAAAAGCACCGAAGAGGTGGTGAAACACACCCTCCCAGAGGTTAGACAGGTCCCCAAGGTCATTGTGCAGACGCCTACACCGGACGAGGGCATGCTCCACGGTGGAACTGACATTTCCAGTTTTAGCAATGAAGAAATCTGCAAATACATCGACCGCAGCTTTGCTTTTTGGAAAGAGAAAGAGGCCGAGATTTTTTATTTTGAGTAGGTGCTTGTGTCATCTTTTTAAAATCTCTTTTTGTATCATTTGTAGTTATATTACATTATGGCTGGGTATGAAATCTGAATTTATTTGTCATTTCATTGTCAACCTTCAAGTACCGAAAGCTATTACAGAACGCTGAGCCAGACTCTTAGCCATGATTACTTCATTTGACCAGATATTGCCTGATGTGAATTAATTAATATTTTTTACTGTATTTCATTGTGTTAAACCATTCCATTTCAATGTGTTTCATAGGTTTGGACTTAGCTTTTAAAGGTAAAAATGATTTGTATGTTTATAAACAATACTATAAGATATTTAGAAGTTATTTTGGTACTGTTATTGAATACCCAGGTATGCATAAATTGGCAACCCATTTCGCACCATACCCAGCCCTATTACAAAAGCCAGAGTGCCTATAGTACCTGTCTGTGTTCTTGAGAGTAAACATCTTCCCAACACAAACTAGAATTCTTGACTTGGCAGGAAGAGGCCCAGTTCTGGAGTTGTAATTCCATGACTTGTTAGGCTGACCTTAAATTATTCATTTTTTTACTTATTGTGAAAACTGATTTCACTTACATATCTTCTTTATGTACCTTTTTTAAGGCCATTTTAATCAAACCACACATTTCCTCCCACTTAGATAGGTGCACACCACATAGTTGTAGTGTGAATTGATTGCTGTAACGTACCAAAACAAAGTCGCTGCTACGTCATGTCTCTCCGCTGCTCGCTGCCAGGCCTGTTGAGAATACTGTGTGCCTGTAACAGCAGCTGTGGGTCCCATGCTTGTTTGGAATCTGACTTCAGCACGGCGTCACTGTCAGGTCCTAAAAATAACTGAAAGACAGGCAGCTCGTCCCTGTGACTTGGCAAATGTTTTTCGCCACGCTGCCCACTCCATGTTGATCTCACCAGGCGCTCAGCTACAAACTGATTTTCTTTGTTGTTGCTGGAAACAAGATGAGCCTTTCTTCCGTTCTCTGCTTCTGCGGTGAGTTTTCTGCTGGTTTTATGGTTTCATTTGAACAGAATTAGATGTCGAGAAATGCAGTGCGTTGTTGGTGTCGGAGAGGATTAGTCATGCTGTCATGTTATACCTTAATAATAAAAAGCCAAAAGTACAAGACAAGAAACCTTTTTTTAAAATTTGGATCAAATCAGAAAGATCAACGAAGAGAAACGTAAAGCCAAATATCTTTTGGACAAAAATACATTTTATAGTTGTGTCATTTTTTTTGCAAATTAATGTCTTTTCCTATCTCTCCTAGGTAAGCTCTAAACTCGACCTGACCACCCCGTGCTGAGAGACGGTTTGACCCCCATTCTGAACTGAAGTTGACCATGGTGCGCAACGTGGATGATCTGGACTTCTGCCTGTCCTCCCATCCTCAGAGCATGCTGGAGGGCCTGCGCTCCCTCTGCTCTGACCCTAAGCTGATCGACGTGACGCTGAGCGCGAGCGGCCGCGACTTCCCCTGTCACCGCGGCGTGCTGGCCCTTTGCAGCGCATACTTCCACAGTATGTTCTCAGGGGACTTTGTCGAGAGCATCGCTGCACGCGTGGACCTCGGGGATATTGACCCGGACATACTCGGCCGCCTGCTGGACTTTGCGTACACGGGTAAGCTGACCATTAACCAGGACAACGTAGAGGGGCTGATCTGCACGTCCAGCCGGCTGCAGTTCCAGACTGTGAGGACCGTGTGCAGCCGCTACCTCCAGCACCAGATCGACGCAGCCAACTGCCTGGGAATCCTGGAGTTCGGGGCGATCCACGGCTGCCCTGAGGTGATGGCCAAAGCGTGGGCCTTCCTCTTGGAGAACTTCGAGGCGGTGCAGCAAGGGGAGGAGTTTCTGCTGTTGGGACAGGAGCGGTTGGTTGCATGCCTGTCCGACGAAGGGCTACAAATCCGGACAGAGTGCACCCGCGTGGAGGCCATTCTGAAATGGGTCCGGCACCACAGCGAGTCTCGGCTCGGCCACCTCCCCGAGCTCCTCGCCTTGTCCCGGCTCCCTCTACTTGGCCTGGACTACCTGGCTGACACCCTGCTGAAGGACAGTCTGGTACAGGCCTCTCCCAGTTGCAGAGAGGCGGTGGAAAAACTTCACAGAGAGGTGAGTGAGTTCACACCGCCTCCTTTTCTCTCTTATCTTTGTTTGCACAATCTTGAGTGGAAACCTAACAACAATCACACTTTTTGCTTTTGCTAGAAGCTGGATTTGACGCCAGAATACACAGACAGACTCGACTCCCTGAGTCCGCAACCAAACCTGCAAGAGGTGCTGTTAGTCATGGGAGGTCGCTCACTGGATGACTCTGACGATGAGAATGAAGAGGATGAAGAGGACAGAGACCCAAGGCTGCTGCCCAGGAACTGTGCCTTCTACAATACAAAGACAAGTATGAACTTCTTTTGCACGTATCAAAATGTCCACATTGTGTAAATTCAGAATCTGTTTCACAGCAGAGACTTGTGAAACGGGTGTTAGATTCCCTGAAACAGATGTGGCGCAGGTCGTTAAATGCTGTGTTACAGAAAAACAGCTCTGCAGGAATGTGGTCTGGATGTGACAAAATTGGATCATCTTCTCAGCTCCTCAAATGGTGGTTTCATGGAAAAGGATATCCACTTTCATATGGGATGTTCACAAAAAGAGATCTGGTTTTATGCTGAAGCCTGACAACTCCGGCCACAATGCTGAATGCTGTGCAAGAAAAGAACATTTACATTTTTTTTTTACTGCTTCTTGCTTTGTTGACCTGACTTTGACTTACTTTTAAGACATTTGTGGGTCCTTTCCTAATTTTTCTAGTATACATTTGTGTCACTTGCATACTTTTTTTGTGAAAACATGTATCAAGAGCCTCCTCACTCTCTAAATGATGCTCCAACATAAACTCCCGTTTCTTTCTTTTCCTTTGCAGAACAGTGGCATGAGCTCCCGAATTTCCCCAACTACAACAAGTGGGGTTACGCCCTGGTCTCCTTGAACAATGACGTGTACGTCACAGGTGAGTAAAGCACAAGCCAGGCAGGAAATTGAGTGGCGAAAGCCTAACAAGTGCTAATAATCAGTTTAGAGTAAAACAAATGTCAGGCTTTCAACGTGCTCTTGTCTGTCTGACAAAGGCGGCTCACGAGGCTCCAATACCAACACCTGGTCCACCACAGAGACCTGGAAGTACATCACTAGAGAGGGGAGGTGGGTCACCGTGGCACCCATGCTCCGGCCTCGAACCAACCACACGGCGGCGACGCTCAATGGCGAGATCTACGTCATTGGAGGTGAGACAATAAATGTAGATAAATGATCTTGCAAGTCCCTCTCTGTGTGTCTATATTTCCTGATATCTGTGTGGGCATGATTCAATCTAACCTCTCTCTACATTCCCCACCCCTCAGGTACAACGTCGAACCGCGTTGAGGTTGAGCACTACGACCCCTACAACGACACCTGGACCTTGACGTGCCCTGCTTTGAAATACGTGACTAATTTTACCGCCACAGCGTGTCACGGAAAGCTCTACGTGATCGGCTCGTGCGCTGTGAAGTACAATGCTCTGGCCATGCAGTGTTACAACCCTGTTATAGGTAAGGATGAGGTTTGTCACGCAGATCTTTATTGGCAAGAGATTTGCAACATTAATAAAAACCATTTTAAGAACTGTTATGTATTTGCAATATTTAAATGATTTATGCAATCCAGCTCAATTTCTAATAGCTTCTACTAAATTGTTTACTTGTTGTATATAGTAATTTAACCAAATATGTATTGCTTCATAATATAATTACTGTGCTGCATGGTGTTGTAATGGCTAGCACTGTCGCCTCACCGGGGTGTTCCGAGCCCGGTCTGAGCGGTCCTTCTGTGTGGAGTTTGCATGTTCTCTTCGTGTCAGCGTGGGTTCCCTCCGGGTTCTTCCGGCTACCTCCCACAGTCCAAAGACATACAGCTCAGGTTAATTGGTCGTGAATGTGAAAGGTTGTCTGCCTATATATGTGCACTGCAATAAAATGGCGACCTATCCAGGGTAATCCTTGCCTTCGCCCGAATGTCAGCTGGGATCAGCACCACCCTAAATAGGATAAATGGTTCAGATAATGGAATGGAGTGAAGATACATCAATAACTAGATATTAATATTTGTTTATTCATATTTGTTTCAACCCCCCCCCTCCGCCACGCTCCACACACACACACATTTAAATCTGCTTTTTCACATGTGATGCTAGTTAACTAGGTTTTTATTTCTTTCTGTTATAATGTCGTCTCTCTTCCTTGTTTATATTGTTCTGGCTTTTATTGTTTCTATCTTTTCCATGTAAAATGCTTTTGAGTACCCGTTTTAAAGCGCTATACAAGTAAAATGGATTATTAATTATTAGTATTATTAGGCTCTCTTTCCCCATGTGTTCTTGAGGGTTTATCATTATTAATCCACCCTTGATAAAAACAGCTGTTTTTTTTTCCCACAAAATTAATAGGAAAGGATTGAACTATTATTTTATCATACATTGTCTATATCAATTCAGTATAATTATGTATCTTTATTCTTTCTAAATCATATGTGTTTTTTTTCTTGTTTTTTTTACAGATAGCTGGATCAACATATGTTCGCCCTTCATCCCTAAGTATTTGTCCTCTCCTCGTTCTGTCTGTGTGGATGGCACTATATATCTGGTTGCTGACAACACTAAGAAAGTCTTCTCTTATGATCCAGAGGCGAACATGTGGCAGAAGGTGGGTTTCTATATCACTGCTGGCTATTTTGTCATAACACAGTCATACAAGTAAAATAATTGTTTTTTATTCTCCTTATTTTTTGCCCGTAGCTGTATGTTGACGCTCCCCTCTCTCATCAGGTCCAGCTTCTTCACATGCTCCATGAGAACGGCGGCCTGGTAACGCTGGATGGGAAGCTGTTTGTTACTGGGGGTCACTGGAAAGGCATGGAGGGGGACTACGGGGTGGAAGTGGAGATTTACAACCGAGCGGCCGACACCTGGGAGGTGGAGTCCTTCCTGCCGAGACTTTGGTTTTACAGCGGGGTCTGCACCATCTTCCTAGACCCGTCCCAGTGGCCCCAGCTTTTCCCCCTAGATTCAACATAATGGCCACCTGTCCTGATGGGACTAAACTCAGGGTCCAGAAGTTCGCAGAGACATGTTCCTCTCACAACTATGTTACAATGCAAAAGGGTGCCGTTGTGCCCTAGAATAGTGCGTTACATTATCCTCTGGTCTTCTTGGCTGTTTTTAAATGTGGCTTGGCTGCTGAGCTGGTTACTTATTATACTTTGTATCATGTGTTTGAGATCTGAATTTATTTTTGTGTGTTATTGAATGATGCTTGTGAATCATTACATCGTTGGAGAGTAAGTATTATTATTATTATTGGTTGTATCTCACTGATTTGGATGTGGAAATGCTTGAATTGATAATAAAATGTGTTCCTGAGGACTGGTCTATCAGATGTGCCTCTTTGGGCACAGTACTGTTCATTTTGCCTTTTAGAGACTTGATGATCATTAACCCATCGTAATCCGAGAGTTTGGCTCGTGGCGTCTCTCCTGCCATGGAAATACCATGGAAACACCGACCAAGCATTCTATTTCTATGGCAACGGGCCGCAGGCGCGTGGTCACCCTGGCAACTTTGACTGGGACCAGAATGGCCCTACTTACAGAGAAGTCACTCCTAAAGTTTCTTCCGTCAGTGATTTATTTTAAACAACTAGCTTTTTTCTTTATGCAGGTACGAGTTGAACACAAACTTACTTTCGTTTCACACTATTTGAATGACATTCTAGGTGTGACTTTGTTTTAGCACGCTAACTGCCCGCCAGAAGTTTCTGCGTCAATGAAACCGTTGAAGGTTTAACGGCGGTTGCTAACATTTTACTGCTTAAGTCGCTTTAGAAATGAGTTCTCAACGGGACCAAGGCGCACACTCCCCGAGACTGGAGGCTGTGATTCAGGTCGGTAACATGGCTGTTGTTGTTGTTCACTGTGTTAGTTAACGTCTGTTATGTTTTAACCTTCTAAACAGTTCACACGTCAACGTTAGAAAAGCAGGGGTAACGCGAGCGTGCTAATCGACGCTATTAAAGATGGCCGAATTATGTTTACGCCAGCTACTTCCGTTTCAGCGTTTTGATAGCGCTGGCTCATGCTATTATTGTTTGTTTACTGGGTCACTTGTAATAGAACGAAGGCATTTTTATTTTTTATTCTATTCATGACAAGTCACAATGTCTGCTGTGTAAAAAGGCCTATTAGAGACTGTGTAATAACCCGCAGTCTTTACTTTGTGTAAGTGGCAATAAAATAGCTCGGCATTCAACATTTTACTTGAGTAAGTGTGCACACATACTAGCTAACTACATATACTAAAGTACCTAACGCTAAGGTACTCCTGCAGGTTTGACCCATTTCAGAATAGCTTGCTGGAATAATATATGTTTTATAACTGTATAATAATCATAAATCATCGCTACTTTAATGTTGCAGCATGTAAAGGTGGACGAGTCAATTAATCCACAATACACCACAAATAGCAATACATTATACTGCTTTTGTTGATTTTTTTTTTCTTATAATAATATGGATTTTTAAAGTACCCAGCAACTCAAATTTAGAATAAATGCAGTGGAGCAGAAGCATAAAGTAGCAGAAAATAGAAGAGATGCAAGTAAAGTACAAGAAGCTACCTTAAATCATCCTAATAAATATCCACTCTCTACTGGTACTTGACACTTGTACTTTTCAGTACATTTAGCTATGGTAACCTTTTTCCACTACATTAATCTCTGTTACAGTTACTTTACTAATCAATAATCTTCATAAAACGTCATAGACAATGTTATGCATTGTGATACAAATTCCCTAAACTATACAAAGTAGTTAAAATGATCAACATGTTAATTCCACACCAATTATTTAGAATTTATTATAATGATAATCCAGTAATAAAGGCTCTCTTTAGTGTAATGGGAACAGTACATGTTTTTGCTTCTTCTTTTGTATCTGTAGGTAGTCATTTTGAATGTGCTATTCCGCCACGGTTTCCCCGTTGTCTAATCTCAACGAGTTGAGCCTTTTCTGCTCAGTTACGTGACGTATTGACTCAACTGCTGTGATTGTAGAAGCTGGAGGAGTCTCTGCTTCACTCTGACGGCAGCTCGGGAGAGAGGACTCTGACACTTGGAGGTGATGGACAGGAGTTCGGTGTCAGTCCCACGTGCGTCTCCACCTGCATCCGCCAGATCATCACCCGCAACCTGGTGGAGCAGTCAGCTGGTAGGAAAGACCAAATACAGCTTCAATTTAAATGGAACACACACAGCACAAACAATAAAGCAACCTTGCGAGATACCAGTGATCATTAGGCCCAATGTGGTAAGATTGACAACTCAGTATGCACGATCTGCTACTTTACCCCAGATGGAAGTTCTGAGGTCAGTGAGCTGGAGAAGAGCACTGCCCCGAGGGAGCAGCTTTCTTCGAGCCAAATGGATCGTGACCAGCTGCCAGTCAAACAGGCCAGTCTCACAGACAGGGTAGGAGTGACACAGGGCATCGGCCCAGGTCAAGCTGTGAAACAGTATTTACATTTTTAGCATTCAATGTGACCGTTCTATTCAAGCAGAATGTTTGAAACAGACCAAAATGGGTTGCGCAGGTGATGCCAAATTAAGTACAGTTCACCTAATACATATTGCCGAAAATGTAGTCTTCTCATGAGCATTGTGTTTTTGTCAATGTCAAAATGTGTAACCACGGTGATGACACTCACCTCATCCAAACCCATCGGTACAAACCACTAACCATTTCCCAAACTCGCTGTGTCTCCTAAATGAGACTGCATGTGCTGACATTGTTTCTTAATGTCAGATGCGAATGCAGCTCTTATGAGATTGGGTGTAAGTAATACTGTAGATGGTTGATTTGTACGTTGTTTTTTTTTGGAGATGAGATCAAGAACATCAACCACACTAGAGCATTGACTGCAAAAAAGCTACAAGCCTTTTGAAATGGAATATGGTTACAGTAAACATCAGTGTAGCACTGCTCTTTCCAGCAGGGAAAGCCTTTTGGGGCTGAACAAACAAACAGTGGGTGAGGTTGAAACAGCTTTGCATGTACTGCAGGGAAAACTGAAGGGGGGGAAGTTCAGAATATACAGTTACAGACCCACAATTTAATTAATGGAACTTGGCACGAATGCATGTTTTATGTCATACATTTTCTTTCATTAACTGCTGTAAAATTACAGTTTGCATTTTACAGTGTGTACTGTAAGCGTCCATTGTGTGTGTGTGTGTGTGTGTGTGTGTGTGTGTGTGTGTGTGTGTGTGTGTGTGTGTGTGTGTGTGTGTGTGTGTGTGTGTGTGGGGAAACATGTGTGTTTGTAAGTGTAAATAAGAGAGGGGAGGGTGGTTCATGAAGGGTTTCCTTGTGGTCTGTTCAGATAGACTCAGGCCCCCTGTGCTCATGAGGACCGGCGTCTCCCTTCATAGCCCCCCATGGTTGCCCCTCCATGTCGCGGCTGCTGTTTTGGAGGAAAATTGGGAAGGTCACTGGCCTCCTCCCTTGAGACCGTCGAAGAAAAAGCTCATTTTTCACGGTGCACAAAGCAGCCATTTGTGATAACACTGCCCTCATTCTGCCGCTTAAATCTAATGAACTCCGACTGCTTGCCTTACTCTTGGAATTTATTTTAAAACCAAGTCTATAAATATTACTTCATTACTTCATTCGTTAGGCGGATATATATATATATATATATATATATATATATATATATATATATATATATATATATATATATATATATATATATATATATATTTATTTATTTATTTGGGTGATATTTTAGGATGTGTGAAAAGGCACAAAAAAAGGAAAAAAATACAAGCAAATGTTTGATATTTGACACTAGCAATTTGAAGAGTGCAGGACTGCAGGGTTAGCACTAGACCTAATTTTTTTCTTCTTCTCTAAAATAGCAGAAGTTCTAACTGTTAACGCAGCCACGTGTTTTTTTCTGCTAGCTTCTCAAAAGTCAAGAGGTTCATTTCAAGAGTCCTGTTGGGACTCATCTCTTTCAGTGAGAGACTTTTCCCTGCAGAACAGCATAGTTGTTTGGCAGTTTTGCTGTGATGTGATGTTAATGCAGTGTGCTAAACATTGCCCCGCAGCCACATTCGCTGCCCTTGCTGTGGCATCTGTGTGGAGGTAGAGTTGCTTTTTCTGTAAATAACATCATTTTGTGACTCCATCTGTGCTTTTATAAATAACAGAATAAAGAAAATTACAATAACTTTCAATTAAACCAGATTGTGATATGTGAGCATCAGGTTGTAGCAGTATTAATGGCTCAGTTAGCTGCTTTCCTCTACGCATATTTTTAAAACGGGGTTGTAGATTTGATACGCATGCTCTCAGTTCACGCTCCATGTTGAGATGATCTTTTTCGGTTTTGAGAGACTGAACAAGCTGAAAAGACGATCCGATCAATAAAATACGGCCGTTTAGTTTGTTTAATAACAGAACAAGGTGTAGACCTGTTCTATAGGAAAGAGAACCGTAAATTACTTTTGTGATCTGGCGATATAGAGAAAATTACAGGGCGGCGCCCCGCCCCCTAATATAATGGTAGGGGAAACACTGCAGTGTGTAATGTTCATTCGCTTTCAGTAGTACCATGCAATGATGATAGGAAATCTGGTTGTTTGGTTGTAAGGCGAACCAAATGACATATTGCATTCTTGTAGTTATTCTTTCCATGTGAAGAGATTTGTCAGATTGAGTCCATAGAAGCAAAACATAGTATGTTAATGAAAAAATAAATAAGTAAATATTAGAACATAAAAAAATAAATGAGAAAAATTATTAATTTTTGCCCTATTTACATCCATTATGTGTCTTAAGTGAATAACTTTCACTGTATATTTTGTTATGATGTTACTTTCGGGAAGTTTGCTGATCCATGAGATCTTGATCTTTTGTATGGAGTACTGTGATTGGAATGTTTCCTGATCCCTCCATCCATTCCTCTCTTTCAACTTGCGCCATACCTTTTGGGATCAGGTTAATGCATTGCGACAGGATATTCTGCCGATCAGTTAGCTTTAGAGATTTTAGTGGTGGGCTTTTGGGACAGACCCAAGCTCGCAGGTACCCATGTTTCCAGTTGTGCTAACCTAAGCTAACCAACTGCTGATGGTAGACATGCTTGAGAGTGTAATCAATGTTCTCCTCTAACTCTTTTGCAAGAAAGTGAAATAGTATGTTTCCCAAAATGTTTACCATTCCTTGGTAAAGTGTTTTGAAAAGTGTTCCTTTCAGTTTGAAACAAGGTTGCCCTCTTTGAGATTTATTCTTGGAAGACGATGCTAAAAATGATGCCCAACTACCCAAAGTTTCTTTCTGAAACCCATTTGACACTCTTCGTGTCAGAAACATACAAAATTATCCTGAATCCCTGTTTTCCCCCGGCTTTCCTTCAGTCTCTTTACCTGACAGGGGACTATTGACGCAATGTTGGTGAAGTCACACCTGGACTCTGAAAGCCGTCCTTTGTGTCTCCGTTAAGTCACTCGTGTGATCTCTGATGACCCCAGAAAATGACACTTGAACCGGGATAAACCTTGACCGAGTTTGTGAGTCGGATGGCCTCTGTAGGTTGGAGAACATGTTGGGGGGATTCTGAACCCTGTGTGTTGCTTTTGGAGCCCTGTCAGTGTGCATTTTTTCAGACATAGACCATCTATACCATATTGCCTGAACACTTAGCAAGCGGTTGCACAATACTGCAGTGTGGCAGTCTGCTTGATAAAGATAAACTCTCGCTGAATGATTTCTGACACCAACTGCCATTTGCCAGTGCCCTCCGCAATCTCTGAATCCCCTGGGTCTCTGCATAAGAACCCTGTCAAACATAGTTGGAGCAGATAAAGTCTGTTGTTAGGGATTGTGTTACTGTCCCCTGGCCCCCCACCCCACTCTTGTCCCAGTTTGTGTTTCTGTTTTTCTTACTGGCACAAACCCACTCGTTTAGGCTGCAGTTTAAATAGAGTGTTGCCAAAAAGTCTGACTCTCAACTATCATGAAATTGTAAAAATGAAGTGCCGACCCTGGAGCAAGTACTCTCGAAAGCCCATCACCCAGCGTTGAATCTTCATTAAAAGTATTCCATTAAACCTTTTCAACGTTTGACGTTTGGCTACTTGTGTTACCTGACTTTAAAGTTAGAAGTGAAACGCACTTTTTTAGTGCTTTTTCACATGTCAGGAGAACCTAATCAGATGTGAAGTCTTGAACTGTCCGACTTCGTGTGTAGGTTTTGTGCAGCATTGTCCTCACCGGGGGGCATTGTGTTAAGTGCTGCAAGGCCAGCCACATGCTTGTGAGTACACAGTGTGTATTATTAGTTTGGCTGTATTTACACAGATCACTTGTATCCCCCCGTATGCCATCACAGCAGCTGTCCCCAAAGCCATGAGGTTCACTCCATGGTAACACACTCACAGCAACTCCCCCTCCCTGTCCCTATTCTCCCTGTTTGTTATCCCACGTTGTGTAATTACCGACAGCGACGATACATAAACAGCTTTCACAATCAGCTGGGGCTCCTTCACAGAGTCAGCACTCAGGGGGTAATTTGAGGGGAAGGGGGAAGGGGCATGTTGTTAAAGTGGGATAGTACGTTTTTTGGGCAGCTTGGGGGCGATGGACATCCGCTCCAGCTGTGTTTAGGAATCTGACAGATAGTGCACTCCATTAATTCCCTTTATTAAGCCTCTGAGCCCAGGCCAAGCCAGGGAAAACGATTGCAGCTGTAACCCTTCACATGCTGGCTGGACTGTGGACTCAGGGCCGGATTTTGCTTCGCAAGATATAGGACGGAGGATGTGGACGAGTTGCTGGATGTGCCTGAAGATGTATCTTTGTGTAGATAAACAGGCATGGATGTTCATAGTGCAGAAATGCAAAGCAAAGGCCAAAACAGTTTTATAAAACAATCAATAAACTGGTGAGTTATCAGATCTCTAAATGTTGTAACATTAGGTCAGTGAGAGAATATTGTAATCATAACTTGGTAACCAAAATGGATTTGGTTTTGATCTACCACATAAGCAATTCAGCAAGTTTTGGCCCACACACCAAAGCCTCCACAAGGGCCTTGAAAATTATTTTCTTCTTGCTTGTTGGCAAATGAATCAAAGCAAGATAATCCCTTGATGTTGTTTGAAATTTTTATCAAAAGAGACAATGCAAGGAGTGGCACAAATCATAAATATCAAGAAATATAAAAAGCTAATTCAAAGCACATTTACAGAGGCTGAAAAGTCTTGTACTTTAGAAACATAAGCAGTACTCGAGACACAGATACTTGGAAATGCAAGAAAAAAAGAGGCATAGTAACCATATGGAAGCATACAATAGAGCATGACAAAAGGTTGTTTTGTATAGACTGCATCTTGAGACTTATTGCAAAATGGCAGTAGATGACCTCAAAGAGTTAGGCTACACTGGGAATGGACTCAGCCCACTATAGGGGTCCGCAAAGGATGAGAGAGAGTGAAGTGATTGTACTCTGAGGCAGATCATAAATAGCAAGGGTGTTCGGTAAGCACACTTCTGGGCCCCCAGCAAGCCCTGTAAACCCCTGGGTTAGGGCAGATGGAGGACTGGGATTACTTGCCTCTCTTTTTACAGTCACCAATGGATGTGATGTGAGCTCAGGCAAAGTGGGAGATAAGGGTGATGAGGTTAAATGATGCAAATAGAGCAAGGGGCAGAAGATGGTTGATGTTGGAGAGTTCAGCGAATGTGGGGGTCTCCCCCAACAGAATGCTGTGGCGCCCGACCTCTTGGGAACTTCCTATATGGAGCATGGCTAATCCAGAGCAGCCTACGGCATAGTGCTTTACAGCTGACTGGGAAGAAACAATCTTTTTTTTTTTTTTTAAAGCGCCTCTTCTGTGTGCGGAGCAGGAGAGAAGCGATGGCAAGAAGTCCACATGTAGCAGCAATGTATGAAAAAACTTCACACCTAAAGCGACACCTGGTCACAGAGTGTACACTGAGGTATGGAGGGTGTTGTCTTCAGCAGTTACAGTTGTTGATGGAACTGAACCACACTCGCATTCAGAATAATGTATGTCACATTTTATCTGTATACAGTAGATACATGACCTTCAAGCTCATTAGAAGCTTTATTGATTAAAGGCTGTAATATGAGTTGCCCTTTATTTATTTTACGCTATACAATTCCATAAGTCTAAATTTCACTAAACACCTTATGTAGTAATTTGATTTGTTTCAAATTAGTTTGGGGATATACGGCATTGAAAGTATTAAAGGAAAAGTCCAAAGGACATGTTTTCTTTTAAACAAACATAGTTATGCTAACGCTCAGTGTTGCTTATCAAAACACATTTTGTGTGTATCCTTGAGGCACGACAAAAACGTTGAATGTGTTTCCTTCCTTGTGAAACATTTATGAAACCAATTTTTCTTTCTAGATGTCAAATCCTCGATAACTTACGCCATTTTTACTAATTCGCAGTTTGCGACATGGCCCCTGTTGGTGCATTGATACACCTCTCTTGCGTGTTATTGCCGGCACCTGGTGCTTACCAAAGCAACCCGAAGCAACGCAAAGCAATGCAAAGCAACGCAAAGCAGGCGATGTACACTGTGCGGGACTCACTTACAGAAGTTAAACTTAGCTACCAGTGGTTAAAGGCCCTGTTTACACCTAGCATTAACACGGGTCTTGGGGGATCCGATCACAAGCACTAATACGTCCGTTAATATGCAAATCAACATCATTTCTGTTTGCGAAGACCAAATACGATGTGGCTTGGATTTCCCGTTCCTTATCTGCAGTAAATAAAAAGATGAAGAAGAAATCGAAACAGTACAGACTGGGTATTTTCCGGCATGCCCAGGCAAGAGGTTTGACCCATTCATGGTATAGATAAACAAGTATCAGGGACCGGACCATCAGAACAGCATCTTTTCTCCTGGCTGTGTGACTCTTTTATCCATCCTCCAGCCGTCACATATGATGATATGTTATTTCCATACACTGCAATCTGTAAAAGAGAGAAGAGTCCTTATGTCATCGTGCCAGACTTTGGTGGTAGTTAAATTAAAGTGAATCGGGCGACATGCCCACTATGACCCATCAGATCTGTGTTATCACCTTTGATTAAAAAAAGGCTTATATATATATATATATATATATATATATATATATATATATATATATATATATATATATATTGTAACATCTCTAAGGGCTTTTTGATAGTCAGTCGTGGACAAAGTTAGCTGACACAATTTGAGAACCAACTGGAGATGAGAAAAAGAGGCGTGGCTTTGACAATGTATTTTACTGTCTCGTCCATGTTGGGGACACATCAGACGCTTCAACGTTGACACTATGTGAGAGATAAGCGCTCCAATGCGTCCCAGACTACCTCGGCAAGTGGTTCGAGGGATCGGATTGCAATCTGCCTCAGTGGTCGTTTACGCTTGTACATAGCACTGCAATATCTGAATCCTGCATTGGTACCTAAACTCAGAGCTATTTTTAACTTACTTGTACTAGTAAAGTTTATATTGTGCTCACTTGTTACTTTTTTTAACAGAGAGGTAATAGTCTGGGGGGAGGGGGGTGGCGGATGATAAGCTGAGCCTTTTTTATTCATGAATTTCTGCTTATGAGGGCGAGTTTGATTTAGTTGTGGTGTGTTTTGATTCCTCTCATTGATATATAATACAGTGTGGTCTCTCTTGTACTGAGGTCCCTTTCCCTGAAGCTGTCATGACATTAGACCCCTCTCTACTGTGTACGTTTCCAACTGTAGATTGTGCTCATGCGCTGCGAAAAACCATGTGTACTCTGGCCATGTTTTCAAGGTGTATTTATAAAGCACATGCTTGTTAGTAAGTCAGTGTTATTGCTACAGTTGTGCCAAAATACTTGAAAAGATGCATAATCACTAAAGCTCCCCACACAGCTGTTTCCAGGAGTCCCTTTAAACACAGCTGCTGCAGTTCTGTGTGATTCAAACCCTCCGCCCATGTTGTTCCTCCCTTCTCGGTCCCCAAAGGTGTCACCTCAACAACGGGCAGTAAAAGAAGCTTTCTGTGTTCCCGGGTCCTCGCTGAAAAACACAAAAAGCACAGAGCCAAGTGCACGAATGGCCGTTTGTGTAGTTTTGCATTAAACAATTCTGAAAAGGGCATTTGCAAATGTGTTAATAATGGTGGCAAAGTAGCTGGGTTTCGGTGTTGAACAGTGAGACTATTGTCTTGGCTCTCTTGGAGCCTGCTGGAGAGATTAAGCACCCAGAGAAGAGATGAGGTACAGAAGTGTGGTGGGAGGGACTGGGTCGCAGGGTTGATTCGAAGGGCTTGGATGGTGGTTTTGGAGTGTGTTGCAGGGGAGGGGGGCTCCCTCTCTTGCTCTCACTCGCTTCCTCCTCTTTTTTTAAATAAGAAAGTCGGCAAGGGCAGCTGAAGGCACGCAGCACGATGTAGTGCTCTAGGGCCATGTGGTTTGTATTAGTGAGGACAGGGTGTCTGGCACCAGGATAGAGAGTGGGTGGTGCAGGGGGAGTTTAGGTTGTGTAAGGTTGAGAGGTTACAGGACATTTGGATTTCAGATATGAGAATATGAGATTCCACGATGAGAAAGACCAGTGTGTTTGGCCGTTATATATATATATATATGTTGACTGCATCTAATATATATATATATATATATATATATATATATATATATATATATATATATATATATATATATATATATTAGATGCAGTCAACAGACACCATGCGTAAACACTAATATACAAATAGGATGTACTGGGATATTCCATAGACTGACATTTATATATTTAAAACCTAGCTACCAATCAAGAGCGCTGTATTGTAAAATGTTTTCTTTTTCTTTTCTTCGGCAGAAAAATGCATTATTACAAATGCTTTGAACAAAACTCCCATGAACTGACTTTATTATTTGACAAACACAACCCACAGGGAGCTGTTGAAAAATGCTAAATGACTCGCCTGAAAGCAAACATACACTTAAGCTCAATCATTAATCATTGGTATATCCAGATAATTACAGTTGGATGAGATGGACTGAGTTACCACTTTTACTACACCCGTATAATATTATGCAGCCCGCCGCATTTGGTCGGACATAGATTTCAGTATAATACAGCCAATCCCACAACGGCCGCAAAAATGATCATAGCGTACCCCCTTGATGCGTGGTTAGTAAAACAGAATACAATAAGCTTTGTAGCCATTTGTCGCCTTCTGTCACTCAGTGCAGTGCGTGGAAACAATGTATGGTAAAGGGCAATGCCCTGTCATATTGTCAAGCGTGCAGGTGTTCATTTGCATCCGCTCCATTCAGCTCGATCAAATGCTGAAGCTGCAGTCAGCAGTGGACTCAGACCAAGACAGTGTATCACCAGGGTCCAAGGAGAGAGCTTACAGACATAAACTGCAGGCATACCAGGAGGCTCAGCAGAGACAGGCAGAGCTCGTCCAGAAGCTTCAGACCAAGGTGACTACACAAACAAATGGACCTCGATTTAAAAAAATTGTTACCTGAAAAAAAAAGATTACTCATTTGGCTCCACTTTACACAATTTGTTTGTTTTATACAAGGTTCTTCAGTACAAGAAGAGATGTGGGGAGCTAGAAGAGCAGGTGCTGGAGAAGACCTCAGATTCTGAGAAAATGAGGTTGTTGGTATGTTTAGACTGCTGTGTCACCTCAAAGGATTAGGATTTGTTAGACATTAATATTCCAATTCGAAGTCTAAAGGGCCTGCTATGGTCTTCGAGGCCAGTCAGCATTATTGCAATGTCAATATGTTAAAATATTTTCAACAACTTCAAAAAGATGTTAGATAGCAAATGTTTTTGTTCAGTTAGTTCCAATTCATTTAGACTTACCATTGCACCATTATATCTCCATAAAAGTATATACAATGATACAAAAGAAACATTCAACATATATACATAAGACACAGAAAACAGGAAATGTGCACAGAAAGTATTTCATGCTCATTTGTATGAATCTAATCGTTTATGTAGGAAATAAAAAACATTTAACAGCCAGTAAAGGAATCATGCATACCTAAAAGCAGAACATGGATTTGTACTTTTATTTAAATGTATGAAATTCACCCAAATATTATTCTTGGCTAAGTGGCCTCCAATGGGATTTCCACTGTAATTATGCTGCTTTACAAATATTAGGTAACTGCTAATGTTCTGTGTGTGTGTGTGTGTGTGTGTGTGTGTGTTTGTTCAGCTCCAGGCCCACCTGGACTCAGCCCAGCGTCAGCAGCAGACAGAGCAAGATCTCAATGTGGCTATCCAGAGTAAGTCTGTTCAGCTGCAGGAGGAGCAGAAGAGGTGAGTGATGGGCACCAGGCAGTGCGGGCAGCCGGCTCATCCAGCCAATAGAAAAACCTTGCATTGCTTCTGTATTCACATAATACATTTTTGGGGCGTCTCGGAAAAAGTGCACAAAGTTTAGAGTCCAGAAATCCTCCACAGCAGCAGGGAGTAGCAAATTGGATTCAGACTCTGAGGAGTACATTCATGGACCAACCCATTAGAATTCTGCCTTTTGTTTCTCCGTCTCTTATTGGGGAGGAGAAATCACGCTGCAATATTTCTGTCAAATGTGCGGACCAGTGATATTCCAAGCAGTTCCCTGAGCTCACCCGCTGTTTTCCCCCTGCCCCTACTGCAGGGCGAGGGCCGAACCTGCCCTTGGCAGATAATCTCAGTATCCAATTTGTCAGAGAAAATTAGTGGGTCTATGTTGGCGCCCTCTTCCAAAGCATTTTAATGATGCTTCACATTCAGTGTGGGCCAACCTCTGCAGCTGAGGCCAGCTTTTAATGCCCTATGATTTGTACAGTTATGGAACTTTATTTGAAATGCCCATGGCAGAGACCTGATCATTTTTACTGCCTGAAATATCACTTACTGCAGCGTTACCAAGATCTATCCACTTAAGCTCTGTGCAATGGAGAGATTTAGCCTACAACCAGCACAATGTTTTTGCTTCTTACTGGGATTACTGCACTTCCATTCAAACAGGATATCATCGCATACATGCAAACACGGGTTTGGCTTCCTTTCAGACAGATAACCAAACAGCAATGTGGCGAGCATTACTGTAACTGGGTGCGTGTTTAGTGTGAGAATGATTTAAACATTTTGGTAAATGACTATACAAGCAGATCTGGTTGATATTAAATCGATGTTGACACAGTTGTATAAAACTGTCTCACATGTTCACCCTGTAAATTTGGTTGGCAAAGGTGGATCTGAAGGATCCACAGATGTAATATGAATGTATGGCTGTATGAGTTTGGGTGCTGTGGAAGTTATCACAGGAGGGTGTTATGACAGACGTTTGTCGGGGGGAAAATGCCAAATGGTCTTAACGCTTGTTGTTTCCAGGTGTGCCAGCCTCAGTCAAGTCAACTCTATGCTGCGGGAACAGCTGGAGCAGGCGGGCACTGTCAACCAGGAGCTAACAGAGAGCCTGTGGAAGGCCCGCGAAGACGCTGACTTGTGTGATTCCCGTCTGCGCAGAGAGCAAGAAGTGAGGGAAGAAAAAAAACACAAAAAGGAAGCGCTTTAGTCAAAAAAAAAAGAGGGAAAGCTCAAGTTTATCCCTTTCTGCACAGAGATTGTGCAATTAATCTCCCATTGAGTTCACATGGGGTAGGAATTCCATTCATAGCCAGTTTTGCCAGTTCATTCTCATTCCCTGTTCGTTTCATTGCTATGATTTTTGAGTTGTTGTTTCCTGTGAAAACATTCCAACTGCTAAGGGGGAGGAAAGTTTTGTGCAAACAATCTGGCGTTCGTGCCGTAAATGGGCTACATCTGTTGATTCAGGGAAATCCAATTATTTGTGTGTGTGCCAGTGTGAGTCCAAGCGTTCCAGTGTTGCATGTTGTTTGTGATCACAATAAAACGATGGGTGCCATCATTTGCTGTGAGGTGAATCTTGCCACTCAACCTCCAGTCTTCGGTTCCCCATATTGTCTTCCTCTCCCTGCAGATTTGCGCCTCCCGGCTAAGTCGTGAACAGGCCCGTGTCAGAGCATTGTGGCGCCAGGCTGCTTCCCTGCGCAGCACTTTCACCCAGCTAAGAACTTCCACTGACAGGTGAGCGTGGCACACTGCCAGAATCCCTCCAGCAACTCTGGATTCCACAGGAACCCCCACCTCCTCTTGCCTCTCACAGTCACGACTGCAACCGCAATCTGTCTCCCTCTCAGCCGAGGATGAAAGTGGAGCAGGTCAACAGGGTCGCCAGTCCCCCTGCTCATTGTTTCCTCAGTGAGGTGGGTGGGGAGGTTGGCTTAAGGTGTCCAGCCTCACTGTTGAAATCATCCATCAGGACAAAGCTTGAGCCTCATATATGGCTTCTATAAGGTTGAACTACTGTGAGCACTACTGCAGAGTAATTTGCTTTAATAATGATTGCTCAGCTCATAGACAGCTGTACAGTACTGTAACTTAAACTGAAGATACTTCAAAGTGAGCCCTGATCCCAGAGCTTAACCGCTACAGACATCCATTCTTTTCAAACATAAACAGACCGTTTTTTTTCATTAGGCTAATGGCTCACAACTGTATGAACGAAAACAGCACGTTGTGTTCCCTTTCTTTTTCTAGAGTCTTGCATAGGTTCTGATACATTCTGCAAATTGTGATAGATTTTACTCTGTTCGACAGGACTCTGTCTGATATGCGGGGGGAGTGTGTCGCTGCTGGCAGGCAGCTGCATGTCACCAGCATGACCACAGAGGTCAAAGTAACACAAGAGAGCACCTCTCGTGGTTTGGACATGTCAACACTGGAGAGGCAGTTGAAGGACAAGCTGAAAGAGGCCATGCAGCTTCAGGGTCGCTGGGACGCAGAGAAAGTTGAACTGAACTCCAGGTAAAGTCAACTCCAAAACCTATGTGACCCGGTCTCTCGTAAAGAGTGAAATCAAAATGGCGAAGGCTCTCCGTATACTGACACTATTTTGACGAAATAATAGTTTCATTTAATCGATAGAGCTGTCAAATTGAGCTTCTCCACAAAGAATCACATAATAGCACCACTTTAACTCTTGTGTTTAGAGATGTTTTCATAAGTTTCTTGGAAATAAGTCATTGGACATTAAAACAGCATAAAAAACAACCTATCGACCGACTGGGACGAAAATGACAGATTGGTCGACTAATTTGCAAAGAAGGTGCAGCCTAAAAAAATGAAATAAGATAAAGCTGCATTTTGCTTCAGGTCCGCTGGTTTCTATGATAACTACATTGAAGCAAATCATCCTTCAACCCCTTTCAAAAGTAGATGTATTCCTCCCCATGATTAACATCTCATGAAAGTAATTGTTCAATGAGGAACATTTTAAGTCAGTGTAGAGATTATTCGACCAGGACTGTGGAGAAGAAAATGCATCACAAACTGAAGTAGAAATTCTGGGCGTGAGGTCATTGATAGTGCAATTGCAAAATTCACATTCTTTCTATGATTGGAAGAAAAGCCAAACTGAATTACCTCATGTAGAACCCCAGAACTTTACACGGGCTTTGATCATAAAAATCCTCCACATCAAGCACTTTTGATGTCTTTTCTACTTCAGGCAGAGGACTGCAGGAATGTCAGTGCCTTTGTATTCAGAATCTTAGCTTGCTTTTAATCTTATTGGAAAGTCATTGTCACCCAACAATTCTATGCAGCGAAGATGATAGTGTTGATGGTCTAGTGGAGGAGGAGCACATGCCAGTCTTGTACCTTCAGTGTCTCACGTACCTGCATGTGTGTTTGTGATTCCGCTCTCTTTTTCCATTCCAATGCATGTCGATCTATGTAGAGTCCTGGAGCTCACTGATGCAGTGAAGCACCTTCGCGACCAAAACGGCGGGAAGGATTCCAGCCTCAACACCATGCAGATCAGTCTGGATAGGATGGTGGGACCTTGGGAATCACGGCTGGGAGGTTGTAGATAGACGGGTGGTTAAGGGCCTGATAAACTCCACAACTTCCTCGTCTAGAGGGCTGCAGTCTGGGGAATGTCAGGCTTGCTCTGTGTGCGCTGCTTATCTGACCTTAATGGTTTCCTGCTCAGGAGACGAGGAGAACAGAGGATAAAGCTGAGATGAAGGTCCTCCACACGGAGATCCAAGCCCTCCAAAATATTCTATGTCATGTCTACCAGGTCAGCAACAAAATCAACACACCTTGATCACACATTAGGGTTAGCACACAAAAAAACAGGAGGAGCAAAGTCAATTCGTGGCACCGGCACCTCATAGAGGCATGTTCGGTTTCCAACTCAGGTTCAACAAATCACGTAGGCAGTTGCCACTAATTCTACGAGATGCCACGGCATTTGCCACTAGTTTTTAAGTCATGGCACCGGCATCTCGTAGAACGCTGGTGTCAGACCCGTTTTCAGTGATTCACAGGTTTTTGCGTGGGCAAAAATAGCCTGTGCTTTTATTTTGAAAGGGAATTTTGAATGCAGCAGAGTGCACTCTTCACTTGCGTGAGTTTACACGCCAGACTATTTGTGATAGTTCGCTACTGTAAGCTATTGCATTGTGTTACTGGGCGGCGCTTTAGGAAGCAGTGTTCGAGTGTAAATTTCTGAGACTTTTATTCTAAAGGGGGGGAAAACGAAAAGAGAGATGCAGAGAAATGTTTTGAGTCAAAAGAGAAAGACATAAATAAAGTAGTTGCCGGCTTAGCTGAACTAACGAAGCATTGGGTTGTTATATATATATATGTATATATATATATATATATATATATATATATATATATATATATATATATATATATATATATATATATATACATATATATACATATTTATATATATATACATATATATACATATTTATACATATACATATATATACATATATATATATATATATATATATATATATATATATATAGACTATAGATATATGTCTGACAACAGCGTTCTAGGTGCCGGTGCCACGACTTAAAAACTAGTGGCAAAAGCAGTGATATCTCGTAGAATTGGTGGCAACTCCCTAGGTAATTTGTGGAATCTCAGTTGGAAACCGGAAGTGAACCTCTACGTCATTAGTGGCATCTGCGGTGAAAACCGGACATGCCTCTATGAGGTGCCGGTGCCACGAATTGAGCTTGCTCTCTCTCCAAGAAAATGTTTCTCCATTCTCCTTCCTTATATTCGTCTCCAGTTGGTTGGCGGTGAGGGTGATGGCAGTGGCTCTGAAAACGCATCCTCCTCACCTCTTCATTGCCGGTCTCCTCTTAAGAACACCACCCTGCTGGCTGTGCACAGCGCTCTCTCCAAGCACCAGAAACAAACACAGGTCCATTAAAAGTGGCTGCTCTTTGCTCATTGTAGAACTATGTTTTAGAACCTCAGGGTATAGAAACTCAAAATAAATCTCTGTGGCATCTAAAAGTCCTACAAATAAAAGAAGAGACAATTAAAAAGGGGTTTGACTGCTAACGAGTATATTTAGCTTTGTTTTAAGAGACTGGAAGCCCAAAAATGTGTGGAAGCTCTAGTTAAGAGAGATAATTTGTTCAACATGTCGCTTCTTTACCTGCACACCACAAACAAACCCCAGGACCTGCGTGGGCGTCTGGACGCTGCCCTTGAGCAAGTGGACACCCTGCGGGATCACCTGCAAGAGAAAGACACTGAGAGGAGAGAGCTGGAGCAGATGATCCAGGATGTAAGGAGGGAAAGTCAGGAGGCTAAAACAGCGCTCGAGGAAAACCTCAGAGAGTGCCACAGATATCGCTGTTCACTGGAGCTCATGTCCAGGTAAACCCTGATCCTGCAGCTATGGTACTTTTTCAAGACTGCAGACAAAAGGTAGTTGCTTCTCTGTGTATTCTAGGTTTTTGTAACTCTCGAAATTTCCACTTGGCTTAAATGTTGCATTGTTGATGACAATTTTTAAGTAACAAATCTTCATGGTCATTATCAGAACATTTTAAAATGTATTGAAACCCAACAGAAAACAATATTTATACAACAAGTGTTTATGTTGTGAAGTGTGTTGTTGATATTGTTTTAGTTTTTTTGTGTCATAATAATGATGATGGTCATTGTGCAACAACTGACCCCCACACACTCTCTGCCTCCTACTCTGCCTCTCTCTGCCTCCGTGTCTCACAGTGAGAAGGGCGGCATCGAGAAGCGGCTGTCAGGGCTGCAGCAGGAGGCGGACTCCCGGCGTGCCGAGCTGGAGGCACTGCGTGGCTCTTCGCTGGAGCTCCAAAGACAGCGGGACCTCCTGAGGCAGCAGAGGGAGGATCTGGAGATGCAGCTGGCACGCCAGCGCACGGAGGCCCAGAGAGGGTACCGCCCCAGCGAGAGAGAATGACCGTTACACAACACACATCCCGTCACCCGTGATTGTTTTCAAGCACCATTTGTTTACAGTTCAGATCAGTAACACATGTCATTCTCCGGCCGGCAATGCACCCAGATGACATTTGCATGACAATGTAAATGATTTACATTGCATTACTGCACTCATGCAAGAAGGAAACTTTGTGTTCCTCTTTCTGAGGGTTTCTTTTGCTTAAAAAAAAATTTGATTAGCTAAGAATTGGAGCAGGACATGCGATACAGCAAAAAAGCAACTCCCTCAGTGTTCTGCCCTTTGGCACCAATATTTCCCCATCTTTAACAGTGGAGATAGATTGCTGTTATGGGATTTCATTTATATCAATAATCTGTGTGTGTGTGTGTGAGACAAAGAAACAACGTAAGAGAGACATGTATGTGTTGCATCGTGTATTTCAGCGAGAGGAGTCTAGAGGAGCTTGAAGGGAAGCACTCAATTCTGCGCAGGGAGTTTGTGACAGTGAAGGAGGCTCTGAGTCAAATCACCCTGCAAAAGGAGGTGTTGGAAGATGATAAGGCCAGCCTCGCTCTGGCTCTCAGCAAGGTACAGACCAGGTAGCCGGATCTGTTTTACTAGAGTCTCCCTAAAAATATATATCCTTAATATATTTATAATTCACTCCACAGATGGAGTCCCAGAGTGCCGCACACGAGTTAGCCCTCACTAGACTGCAGCATCAGGAAGCTGCCCTGAAAGACTCTCTGGCTAAAATGGCTGCCCTGGGCGAAGGCTTGGCCAAAGACAAGGTGGAGCTCAATCGCATTCTGCTGCAGGTCAGTAGCTGTGCTGTTGCGTTGCTGCGTTGATAGAAAGCAGAGTGTAACAGAACAGAAGTGAAATATTTTGGTTTCCCTTCCAGACTGAAGGTGAGAAGACAGAGCTCGTTGGACGTAGAAGGGAAGCTGAAATGGAGCGGGCAGTGGCCCGGGAGGAGACAGCACGGGGGCAACAACAGATGATGAACCTGCTCGCTGAGAAACAAGCCCTGGAAAGCTCTTACAGCCTCTCACAGGATCTCTGCCAGAGGCTAGAAGCAGAGCTGAGCCTGCTGCACGAGGAG
Organism: Clinocottus analis; assembly: GCF_023055335.1. Lineage (NCBI taxonomy): Eukaryota > Metazoa > Chordata > Actinopteri > Perciformes > Cottidae > Clinocottus > Clinocottus analis. Next base: position 6,665,646 of record NW_027175987.1, on the reverse strand, counting down.
AACGCTCGGGCCCTGGAGCAGCACTCCCAGGTCAGAGACCCCCGGCCAGTCACACACCACTTCAGCCTCCATCCCCCCAACTCCTGCCACCTGGGAGAACTATGTTGATGTTATTTATAGCTTTCAGCAGGTTCATGGAGCTTCTTGTCACATTAAATGTATTGGAGGTTCTGAACACATCTGCTATGCTTTTTTTTTCTTCTTTCGAATGGGATATGGAGCGCAGTTTGAGACCCGCTCTGTGTTTTATGAGCAACTTGGGACATAACAAGCAAGGGATCTTCATGAACAAATATGAACTGGAAAAGATAAATAGATAGACATATAATATATCCAGTGGGGGTTCGTGAACGACCCAATAAATTTACACCTAAAGTATTCCCATTCTTCTCTCTGCAAGAGCCAGATCTCCGTGTTACGTAAAGAATGAGAAGAATCCTCTCCTGTTTTGTTATCTGTTCAGAATGTGAAACTGGGATATCCGCGTTAATCTCAACTAGAATATAAGAAACGTAAACAATTTGACAAATTCCATCCAAACATTTTGAGACAGCTTATCTGTAAAAATAAATTATCTGTGTATAAAACAAGCCCTGGAGTGGCCCCCATTGCACTAAGCTCATGTTTCATCCCCTTATTGGGCGCCACTCACATCTATAACATTGATGTACTTCATCCACTTTCATATTTACTTAAGGAGAGGCTGAAAGACATCATGTGCTAATATTTAGTTAGTGCGGGTTCATTTTAGTTCGGTTTGAAATTAACTTGCAGCAATTGTTGCTTTTTAAACAATTCGTTGCAGTGAAATATTAGAAGTTGCAAGGGCTATTATAGTATTAACCATTGTGTGATCGTGTGTTAGTAACTGGCCAGGGAAATACAATTTTGAGATCCGACGATTAACAATAAAAAAATCTTCTCTTTCAGAATAAGGCTTTATTATTGTTTGATTCAAACCAGGAGAATAACCCTAGTATGAAATTTTGGGAAATAGGATAAATTGCTTTCTTGCTGAGGGTTAGATGAGAAGATTGATGCCACTCTCTAGCTGGTTAGTTTAGCGTAGCATAAAATGTCTGACATCAGCTCTAAAACTTACAAATTCACACTTCATACCCTGTTTGTTTTAGCTGTACACAAACAGTAACATAAAGATGACAGGTTGTGGTTTTACGAGGAGTTACGCGCTGGAACTGTTTCTTGGCTTGACCAGCGCTGTCTTGTTGTCACAGGGAGGTTGCCAGGCGAGCGGCAGAGACTTCAGGAAGTCACTGGCCAGGCCAAAAAATAGTTCCTGCACATAACCCCTTGTAAAATCACCACGTGTTGTTTTTACACTTCAATTTTTGTACTGAGTAAAGTAAACAAAGGTATAAAATGTTTTAGCTTTACAGATGCCTGAATACTGATTTGCCTTTGGACAGAGCCAAGCTGTTTCCCTTCTGCTTCCAGTCTTAATGCTAAGCTAAGCTAAATGCCTGCTCGCTCCAGCTTTATGTGTAACATACAGATATAAGAAAGGTATCGATCTTCTCATCTTACTCTCAGCAAGAAAACAAATAAGCGTGTTTCTCAGAGTGTTGAAATATTCTTTTGAATGACACTGGTTCCTGTCGAACATCGAGGCCTCAATTATTGTTTTACTCCGACCTTTAAAGCCAACGGCTGAATCCCAGGACAATCCTCTCCACAGTACCTTCATACGATAATCTGTTCCTGGAGCTGTATAAATGCTGAATAGAATTCAGGCGGTTCCGCATCAACAGCACATGTTCCCAGTTCATTATTTGTCTTGCTATATACAGTATAGGTCCTGTGGTGTGTCACATTGATTTAAGTGGTAACTGGAAAAAAAAATGATAACCCCACTAATCATTTTTTTTGCTTCAGGCCACACATTTGTTATGGGCCAGCAATTCCTACACACTGTCATGAAACGCTTAAAATGTGTTTAAGTTATGCTTCATAACAGCAATAAGAGAGGTATATAGAGTTCACCGTTAGTACAATGTGGCTGCATAAAATGTAGAGGTTGGACGGTGTATTCTCAATCCAACAGATTCACAATATCAACCGTGTTCCTTCTGCTCATACTCCTACTTGTGAAAATAAAATCATCATTTACTTTGCAAAAACATATTAATTAATTACTTGGTGGTATTATCTTTTGTGTTTGTCCAGGTCAACAAGCAGATGCAGACTGTGTCAGAGGACCTGTGTGCGTGCAGGAAGGCGCTTGAGACACAGACCACAGCCCTGAAGAAAGCTACCCATGACAGGGAGGAGCTGGCCAAGGTCGGGGCGGCTCTGGATGTCAAGCTAAGCTCCGCTGACCGAGAGGCCTGTGGTCTCAAGCAGGAGCTAGTTGCTCTGAGGTTTGTGTGTGCGTGCGCGTGTGTGTGTGTGTTTATTTGTGTGGTCTGACCTCTAAAATGTTTGGGACCAATTTAATTTCCAAAACTAGCTTTCCTAGTTTGTTTTCAGCAGTTGCATCCAGCGTAAGCTACAGTAAAACAAGTCTCAGTCTTTCGTCTTTCCTAGTCAGGGTCAGGGTTGGGGTTAGGCACGGATGATGACGAGTGTAAGGAACGAGTCAGTAAATCTCCCCGGAAGCATCGAAAACAACCAAAATACACATTGGTAGACCAACTACTAATGTGTATTTAAAGTAATTTCTTTTCTTAAGCAATTTTTACTTTCTTAAGTAGTCCTTAAGTAACACAGTTTTATTTGGAAACTTCGCTCATGATGGATCTTTGAACTTTATGACCTACAACTACTGGTTCGGAGGTGTTTTTTTCATCGCTCAAACCACTACACCACTTTGTTCCAGCGCGAAGAAGGAGTCCCTGGAGACGGCTTTGTATGAGAGCCAGGAGCTTGCCTCGTCCCTGGAGGCCGAGTGCACCAGGATGGAGGGGGAGAGGCGCAGCTTGGTTCTGGCTAACGAGGCCTTGACGCGTGAGTAGCCTCCTCCCTCAGAGACCCCGCTGTCCTTCGTGCCAAGCCCCTGGCCATGAAGCCTTTCCAACAGCCCACTAGAGATCCATATTTCAGCTCTGAGCTCTGCAACAGCTGGGCTGCAGGATCACTGGAGCTGCTTTCTCAGCTGACCAGGGTCGCACCACCCCGCACAAACACACATGGATCGGATAAGTCGCGTTAAGCTAGCATGTTCCACATAAAGACACGGATGAGTGCCCTTTATAAATAAAACTGTGAATCAAAATCTTGCTGATCCTGGGCGCCTCTATCTTACCAATTGAGTGGGTTTTTGACAGAGATGGGATTCATTTGTCCAGGTGATGCCGCTCGAATGCGCGTGGACGCTGAACACGAGTTGGCGCAAGCAGTGCAGGAGCGGAGCAAGCTGGACGAGAAGCTGGCACAGGTGGAGAGGAATGCCTTGCTGACCCTCAACTGCAAAGAGCAAATTCACAGAGAGCAGCTTGGAGCCGAACGCCGGCAAAAGGTTTAGTGAGACTTAAGTAGATATTATGTTGGGCTCAACAATAAATCCGATGCTTTGGCTATCTATTAACTAATCAGGGGTGGGTGTGTGCATGTTTGGTGGTTGACAGGAACAACAGTGCGCAGAGCTGACAGTTCAGCGGGAGCAAGCTGAGGAGCAGCTGCGTAGACAGTGTGAGGAATGGCGTGTGCACCACCAAAAGGAGCTGCAGCAGGTGCAAGAGGAGCTGGCCAGGCAGCAGCAAGACTTCAACCAAAGCCTCCTGCGGGCTGAGAGTGAAAAGCAGCAGGTGTGTGAGAGTGTGAGGTGGTCTTCATTGGTTTGTTATGATTGTTTATGAACCTTAAAATGTGGACTGAAGTATTTTAGGATAGGCCAAGGGTGAGAGAATTGTCTCATTACCGTGACATCACAAGTTTTGTCTTCACAGTTGCCAGTGAATGTCCATCAAAGGCAGTATGTCTTGCCAGTATCTTTATACAAGACGCGAGGTTCATTCCTTGTCTCTTGGTGGCCGTTTCTCAAACAACCATAGCTTCTGTATGTCCAAGTCCCTGTAAAACAAACCTTATTGTGATCCTGACCTCGCAGTCTTTTGTGACCAGGTTTTGTCTCAGAAGGAGGCAGAGAAGGCTGCTAACACGGAGAAACTCGCCACCCTGCAGCAGGAACTGGCCGCAGCAGGCAAGGAGCTCGAGTGCATGCAGAGGGAGGCACTTAGTAAACAGGAGCAGGAAAAGGTAAAGATAAGGCAGCGTCACATTGGCTGTTGTCACTCATACTCGTTCTTTACATATCACTCAGCCAGCCGATATGTATGCCTGTGTGTCCCAGAAGGCTACAGCCATCCTCCAGTCTGAGCTGCAAGACTTGAAAACTCAATTTGAGGAGTCTTTGAATTCCCATGAGAATACCAAGAAGAGTCTGATTGAACAGGTCAGAGAGCTGAACCAGCAGAGAGAACATACACAACAGGAGGTGAGAACACTTTTTTCCAGCTTTTACAGCAAAACCATGGATGTTGATATGGACAGGGAACTATAAAGGAAATCAAAAAGTAGGATCACAGAAACGGATAGGAAATACAGGCTTGTTTTGCTTGGCATAGGATAGGAGACCATGGATCTGTTCCTAGCATGTGTGGGGGAGTTTGCACTAATTAGTACCAGTGTGAGGGAGAGCCATTTACCATAGGCCACTGTTGACATTGGCAGATGCCGCAAAGCTTTACTAGCATCAGGGTGCCATCAGGTGCAGAGCATGCAGGGCCAAATCCTACAAGGAGAGGTGGTGTCCAACCTTAAGACTTGCTTTCAGTACTCGCTCTCTGTGTCTTTTTCCTGGAGGAAAATTTAGTTCCATTGACCTTAATACAAACATAAAAGCGCAATTAGGGACCATAATTTTGGCTCAGTGACATACCTCCCTGAGCCAAATGAGAGCAGTAAATCTCATCTCTTGGGGTTGCTTGAGGTCAGAATCGCAGCCACAGGGTCGCTGGGCGTTTTTCATGAAATAACAAGCTCACAGTCACCTCATTAAGATGTAACTGCAGAGCTGTACAGGCCTCACCATGCCTTCATTTAAAAGCCTGGTTTCCCTGGAGAAGTGGATTGTTTATCTGTGTTGGACATTGTGGTTTTAACGAAAAAGCAAAAACGGGGATCATCCTGTCCTCGCTCTGTCTCCTTAGCCTTGTCAGAGAATAGTGAATGAGGTTGTGTGGAGCCAGAGCAGAAGAGTTTTGAGGTTTGGATAGCCCTTCCCACCATTTATCAAGTCAAGCTTCGGCGACACTGTCATATTTGGCCGCCACCCCTGCCTGTTTCCTTGTTTGATTATTTTCTTTAATCCCATCGCAGGATTCTCATGTCAGACTGTGACAGAGCAGGAGTGAGGCTGTGTGACAGAGAGCTAGTGAGCATGAAAGAGGAAGAGAGCAAGGGGAGAGAGGGAGAGTGTGCGGGGGGGAGAGGATACGGTCCCTGGTACCATAATATGAAATCAAAGTTTGAGTTAACCCCTTGTGTAAATAAGCCAGTGGGGGAGTGTTTATTTTCGCCCTTGCAGCAGCGAAAGGCTGGCTCCACTGGGACTCGAGGTCCCCCCACTCCTATCCACATAATACAACACTGCTGCCCTCATATTCCCTGCCCTCCTCCGCTATCCCCCCTCATCCTAAAAGAAATATTTGATAAAATAAAGTATAATTGGCAAGATCAGCACTGGTTTGTTTTTTCTCACATTAGAGTTTATGAGAAAGAACCATCTTGTGTGGCCTCTGAACATAACACTCGTCCTCATCCTGCTCCTCATCCTCCCTCTTCCTCCCCCTCCTCCACCACCTCCGGTGTAGCTGCTGTTTATCATGTTGCTCTCCGTGGACTCTTAACACTACGCAGCAAGGAGACGGGGAGAGACAGCACCTGGCTACAGGCCCTCCTGGCTCTTATCCATGCCCAGATAAGCTCTGTCCTCCCTGCTTTTCTCGTTACACACAACATATTGCAATACAATCGAATATGGGTTTAGCAGTGTCTTGAGATTGTGTGCATAGCACTTAAAGTAGTAGATGTTGAGGTTTAGCTTTCAAACAAAGAAGCTCAAAACTGTTATCTGATCCAAAATCAGCCTTGCAGTACGCTGATGGATTGTTCCGTTTTGATTTGTTGATTACATACATGTGTTTGAGCTTTCGTTGTACTGTAGATAACAGCCTAATAAAAGTTTTTGATGAATTTTGAGGATATACATTCATATGATAAATAGACGGAAGTTTTAAAAGCTTTTGAAGGCTTATTTGTCCCTTTTTTTCGGTCCCAATCAACTATTTATAATAAGATGTTAATACACATTTAAACACCTACTACATTCAGAAATTGGTTGACACCAATCCACACCAGAACTAAAAAGTCTCTGAACAAAAAAAAAAACAGTTTATCTATTAACATCATGCATGAGAGATTTACTGTTTATCCATAAAACCTCCTTATTTATCCTCGTTGACTTTTTATTTTCCCTAATTCGGACATGAAGTTAGAGGTCCTTCGTAGGCAGATGCAGGAGACAGAGGATGGACTTAATAAAGGGCAAAGGGAGCTGATTGAGGCTCACAGAGAGCTCCAGGAGTGTGCTCAGGAGCGGGACAGGCAACGGAGAGACGTCCTGGACCTAAAAAGGCTCCTGGGTGACGAGACCCGAGAGAAAGAGGCTATCCAAGCCTCCAACCAGGAGCTAAGAGCTTTTATCAAGAGAGCAGAGAGTGACAACAGCAGGTATGGCTGTCGCATGAAACAACAGATTTCCCGTAATGTCAGCAGCCTGCCCTGTTAACCTTAAACTTATCTTGACTAGCTTGAGACGAGCCGTGGAGGAGAGGGAACAGAAAGTTGCTGTCTCAGAGGAATGTAGACACTCGATGATCCAAGAGTCAACCACCCTACGGAGTAGTATGAGAGAGCTGGAGAAGTCTCGCCTGCAGACACGCAGAGATGTTCAAGAGCTGCGCAGACAGGTGAAAGATTATTGAGCCTAACCGCTTTCCATCTGATTTATTCCAAATAAGGGATTACCTCCACGTAATGTGTGTGTGTGTGCTGTGTTAACGTGAGCAGGTAAAGGTCCTCGAGGGCGAGAACGGCCGCCAGAAACAGGAGCTGCGAGAGCTGCAGGGCCGTGTATGTCAGGAGGAGCAAAAGGAGGAGGAGGCGCGTCGTGAGGCTTTCACTCTCAAGCAGAGAGTGCTGGAGTGTCAGGCTGGCAGAGAGGCAGCGCTGAACGAGGTAGCAGGCCTCCGGGAATTAGTCTGTTGACAACATGCCAGAGCAAACATTCCACCTTTGCATACATACTTGAAGAATACCTGTCATACTCACGCACAGACAGAAAACATGCACGATAGGACACTGTTATTCTATTGTAACAGTGATGGGTATCTTGGATTCTACTTTGACATAGTAAATTGTCAAAGAAACTTGATTTCTTTCCAATTTTTCTGCATCACATCTATTCAATCTTTATTATTTTTTTTTTTTAACCTCTTCAGTCCCATAACCCCATTGTTAGGGTCGGTAAATTCTCATGACCGCAGCAGATAGTCAATTAGAGCAAGGAGGCAACTCTGAAGGGTTTACTTATTATTATGATATATTTGAAGTCTGGTTATTGTTTCCTTTTTCAAAACAAAATAAAAAACATTTCTAAATCAGTATTTTAAATATCTGCCGAAGTATTACGTTGTCCCTCAGTCTTGACTCTTGTACCTCTTAACCTCTCATAATACAGTTTTTTTAAACCCCTATCAGTGGACTTCACTCGCTTGTCAGCTCAAAGCACATTTACTCTCTACAGAAACCATGTTCCCATTATTTACACAGTGTTTGTCACTAGATAACACTCGAGGCATGTTTCTTCAAAAATTACATGCGAGCGTTGTTTTTCTCAGAACTATGTTCAGCCCGTCGCCCACATTTCTGCAAACGTGACATCCCTTTTTCCAAACACAAATGAATTGGCAGATCATTATGTAAAGTAGCATGCTGTTTGTCGATTCAATGACTTAACTGGGCGTTTTAATATTAAATGTATGTTTTTCAACTTTTGCAAAAAACTAAACAGCTTACTGGCAATAAAAGGTTGACAAGTATGTATTCAAATTGTGAAAGATTATAAATCACAGTTTTTATAAATAATAACATAATTCACAATCACACCTACATGCAATAGGCGTAGAGAATATTAGGTCTGTCTTGAGACTCTTTTGTGTGTGTGTGTGTGTGTGTGTGTGTGTGTGTATGTGTGTGTGTGTGTGTGTGTGTGTGTGTGTGTGTGTGTGTGTGTGTGTGTGTGTGTGTGTGTGTGTACGCAGGTTTCAGGTCTGCAGCGCCGTGTGGTGGAATTGGAGACATTGGAGCATCAGAACCGAGAGCTGCTGCAGGACAGAGAGACTTATCAGCAACAGTGTGAGCAGAGGCACAGAGAAACAACGGCCCAGCTGGAAGAAGCACTCGAAGACGGTGGGATCCAGGTCAAGCAACTCTCTGTACAGGTTGGCCTTGCTGAAAGCAAGGTCCAGGGCCTGGAAGAGCAGCTGAGCCTCGGCGATGCCAAATGCAGGGACCTGAAGATTAAGTTGGCGAGGTTGTATTCAGCTCTGCGCCGCACCGTCTGCACAGGCCATGCCAGGCTTTCGGGCACCCCAGGGTCCCACAAACGGTCTCCCTCTCCCTGGAGGAACCACCTGCAAGTAAAAGGTATGGTCATGCACATTCATAATAAGACGATGCAAATGTTTGCATATTTTTTCATCAATTGTGTTCTCTGGTTAGGGGAAGACAATGAGACAGATGGATCTGTGTTATCCCGTGGTGAAGATGAAGAGCTGGATGTGGACACAGTACATACAACCCTGCAGGAATTCCAGCAGGAACTCAGGGACACACAAAGAGACAGGGTACATTTTAACTTCCTAATACCTGAAGTCGGTCTTGCTTTTCAGACCACTAGTTCTGCTCAACAAATAAGTACAAATAACAAACAAAACATTTGTTGTGTTTATATTTCAGCAGAATTGTTGTAATTGTGTTATTCCTTCAGGATGAAGCCAAGGCTCAGATAGTTTGTCTAAGTCAGCAGGTGAGCAAGCTCCAAGGCAGCCAGGATAAGTCAGCCACCCAGCTGTTACAACTGCAGAGGTCTCTGAAGCAATCAGAGCATGGTGAGAAAACTTGGACATCCTACAAACACAATAAATATTAGTTATTTATTCTGTGTAGACATACTGCTCATTTTAACAATTTGACATACTGTTGCAGGAAACAGAGAGATGGCAGAGCGGTTGCACGAGGCGCATACATCCCTTTCCATGCAGGAAGAAATAGTACGTTCCACAATGAGGGAGAACAGAAACCTTGAGGAGCAAGTAGCTCAGCTCAAAATCAGTCTGCAAGCTGCTGAGGCTGAGACCAGGGTACTGCAAGTATGTCAAAGGCAAAGAGACAGATTTTTACCAAAAGTGCAGCATCTTCAGTGACAACTGATAAACTGTCCTTTGCCGATTCCTCCGCAGGACAAGTTGGAGCTCATGCAGGGTTTGGAATCGCTCGCAAGTGTAGAACATCAGAAGCTGAAGGAGTCCCTGCATGCAGCCGAGTGCAAGGTGAGCCGTCTGGAGCTCTCTTTGCGCACCCTCGAAGGCGAGCTCCAAAGGGCCAAGCTCAGGGCAGCAGAGCTGGACGCAGAGGCGGGGGCCTTGCAGGAAAGACTGACAGAGCTGAGGAGGAGGCTGAGTGAGAGCGAGGACCAGGGCGCAGTGCTCAGGGTCAGCGAGGAGAGGTTGGTTACGTCACTGGCTCGAGCTGAGCAGCATGAGAGCCAGTTGAGAGAAGAGATCCACAAATTGTCCAACACCCTCGGCGACAACAGGACCAGCAGCGGAGCCCTGCAGGAGCAGATTACACAGCTGCAGAGAGCTCTGACTGCCAGCGAGCAGGACCGAAGGCTGCTGCAGGTACAGAGTTTTAGGAAGAAAAAAGTATCTAACATAAAACAAATCATGTTCACTGCGTATTTTTTATTTGCAAGCACCCCCATTTCTCAACACAAAGATGTTTGATTGAAACTTCAAAATAAGATGACTAGCCATACCTCCATTACTGTGCTTTGATTTACAGTGCAGCTATGTAACCTCCTCAGCTCCACACTGAGCATTTCTTATTTACATTTGCCTCTGTGGTTTTCCTGAACTACCTCAAAGGCCGAGCAATAAAATGCTCAGGCAAGCTCATTAATTTTCCAAGAGCTTCTCGGGAGAGCTTTCCGGTCTTAGTTTGGAACTGCACTTTAAAGATACTGAGGAAACAAAAACATGACATGCTTAGTATAAATCTCTTGATTTGCTCAAAAGCTGTCAGGTCATTGCAGTAAAACACGAGAGCAAAACACTTCCCTGGAACATTCAACAACATGTCATGGACCGTAAAAAGACACCAAATATAAAGGAAAGGGAGGAATAAAGGGTCAGCCAAAATTGTGTTTTGATGAAACTGAGTGGCTCATTGTCTATCAACGTTTGTGTGACCTTAGGAACGTCTGGATCAAACACAAAATGCCCTCTCAGACAAAAAGAGGCTGAGCCACACACTATCAGAGCAGACCCAGAACCTCCAGAGAGTCCAAGAGGACTTGGAGCTTCAAAACTCTGAGCTGGAGAAGCACAACAGGACACTGAAGGAGGTGAGTCTCACTGCAGATAAAGACGCAAAGGTCGAGGCTCCATTGTGATGTGTGATGTGACGCTTGACTGCGTCCCAGAGCCTGAAGCAACAGCAGGATGCTGAAGTGCAGGCCCAGGGGAGCTCCCAGCAGCTGCAGCGAGAGAAGGAGGAACTCCAGGACAAGGTCACCAATCTGCAGAGCTCTTTGCAAAAGCTACAGAGTGAGAGAGCAGAGATGGAGCGGGTACTGACGCGCCTTGGCAAGGACAAGTCAGTGCTCAGAAAGACACTGGAAAAGGTGAGCTGGCCTATCTGCTGCACTGCACTGTAGATGCATGGTAAATATAGTATATGAAGCTGCTGCCATGAAACCGGAAACAGGGACACAGCCAGCAAGATATTAATCTACTTTTTAGGATTAGATTTGTCTAAATCTCAGTAACAAATGCACATTACTATAAAGTACAATACATGATAATAAAAACATATTGAAAGAAATGTTGCAGTGGTTTATTTTAGTGGCTTGTAGGGAATATATATAAATAGTTACACCCCAGAACATTGAACAGCTTTTTGTCAGGAGACGTGAAAAGTGTTGGTGCCGACTATGAGGTAAAAGATCTGAAATATATGAGGGAGCCAAACCACAAAGGGCTTTAAAATATAATTAAAATCATCTTAATGTAAATTTTAAAGCTGCTGGAAACCCATGTACATATGGAAGCCAGGAGTGAAGTAATATGTGTTTAGTGTTGGTCAGAAGCCTCGCTGCCACATTCTGGATCAAGTGAGATGTGCAGTTGCCGAAGCATTAAGGCACAATAATGGGCACTTACATTAATCCATACAGGAGGAGATAATCTGAATCATTAGCTTTTTCGCCGTGCTGCAGGTTGTCATTTGGTTTGTTCCATTTTCCACATCTCCTTTGTCACACACGGCACAAAGTGGTCTTGAAGCCGTGGAAACCTGTAGGTGGACTGTGAGAACCAAGAAGCTCTGAGCTAAGCTTCTGCTACATGCATTACAGGAAAGCACATGGGTGCAGAGCAATCATGGTAAAGTAGTTCACATTATGTCACCCTTGTGTTGTCGTCAGGTGGAGATGGAGAGGCTGAGGAGGGAGGAGGGGGAGGCGGCAGCAGCGGCAAGGGACCGGGAGCAGTTGGGACGGACAGTCTGCTGCCTAAAACAGGAGCTGGCTGAAAAGCAGAGTGAGCTGCAGGCTGTGCAGGTGAGAGTTCTGCTAGATCATATAGCATGGGATGGGGTCACACTGTGAGGACAGGGCCAATAATTTAGAACATGTCCCTCCAGATATAACATGAATGTAAACAAGTTGTGTGTATTGTCGCTACTAAAATTCTTTGACATTAAGCATTTTAGTAGTATGAAAATACAATGGGTAGTTGCACTGACAAGTTGCATTTGAACAGCAGTAGCTTATCATAATTCTCAAAAAGAGAACGGCTATTGTTCCAATGTAATTTCTCGAACTTGTGTTTGATTGTGTATATCTATCAAACAAAGCTGCCTTCCACCAACATGTGTTTTCCAGTTTCCAGGCAAGTGAGTGAGGGGGTTTCGACCTCAGTAACCCCAGAGGTCAGAGAACCTCTGAGTGCTCCATTTCGGCTCAGCCGCAGATTGTTGTTACCAACCTTTATTTCCTTTCTGTAAACTAATGTGAACGGTCCTCAGGCCCGAGCCTCCCAGCTGGAGCACGCTCACACACAGCGCCTCCTGGAGGTGACGGCCCGCCATCACCAGGAGTTGGATTTGGAGACGGATCGTCTCAGAGACAGCCAGTTTCAAGCAGAGCAGGCCCTGGAGACGAGGGAGAAGGCTCATCGCCATAGGGTCAAATGCCTGGAGGAACAGGTATTTTCATTCTCAGTGTGGATCATTTGTTGGAAAGGTCTTTCTTTTGTGGTACAGGATTATGTCTGTGTATTTGTGTTTGTTCACCCACACTCATTTCTCTTTTGATTAGGTGCTGACTCTGAAAGAGCAGCTGGATCAGGAGACAAGAAGACGACAGACCTATTTCAATCAGATGCTCCAACCTGGTTTGTAAGCGGAGACCCTGCAGTGACCTATGTAGCACCTCTGGCTTCCTCATTCACTGTTCCTCTGGCAGCTTACCAACAACATTATGTTACGAGCTGTGTCCACATTTGGAATCGCATGTATACGCACATATACACACTGCTGAGGCGCTCGGCCCCGCCCATGCACATGTGCACACCGGATTACATTAATCTGCAGGAAAACGCAACAACAACAAACAATGAGTGTTTTGTTTATAAGGGGACTGGATGTGCCAAATTGTTTTAGGGATTTCCTCTCGCTTGCTGCAGTTGGTGTTTCAAAATCTGTTTATGCTGTGCCATTCTCCTTTTTTTTTTGGGAAACATTGTGATGAAAGGTTTCCTCAGTTGGTGCTTCATTCTGCTCTGGTGATTGTTCCTATACTCATTTGTCATATTGATCATGTACCAATTGTATATGTCATGTAATCACTATTTGTGTATACTAATGAGAATATATATCCAAATATTTACAGTAATTGTTTGCAGATTTTCCCATCGCTGTGATGAGTGTATCAGGCAGGCATACAGATTTATTGCGATTTATTTTATTATGTTTTGACTCTCTTAATATGTGTGTGTGCAAAAGCTGTGATTGTTTTTAATAAACTTGGTGTTTCGGAGCATATTTATCCAATTTTGTTTCAAAAAAGATGTTGTGAATTGATAATTAGAGATTGTGTTTATTCTGCTCGCCACACAACTTTATTATAGGGAATAAGAAGGTTTTCTGTGAACTTTGAGAAGGACAGCACTGCCCTTTCATGGCATGTGAGTTCTGGCGTTAGGTTCGCACCATTAAAAGCCTTTGTGGATTTAGTGTTGTGGGTGAGAGAATGACCTTCGCTCTCTGTTGCCAGTGCTGTGTTAAGTGTTTTTCTTTTCAAAGATTGCTGAAGTCTGCAGGGATCGTTATTCCCTGGAAGTTTCACTGGTGATTCCTCTGTAATCCTTCACAACCCTCTAAATCTTTAGACGGTACGTGGACTTCCTTTGATGATCAGAAACCAAAAACGTATTGCGTCTGCAGTCACCACTTGTACGTGTAAGTATCCGTGTTCTCCCTCAATTCAGTTCTGACTTACAATGCTCACTGTACAGTGTTGCATTCACACAGCAGCACACACGCAGTCTTCTTAACGTGAAACTTTGCATGCCTTGGTAACTGTACGTAGTAGGATTCTCACTGAAAGGGGAAAATCTTGTCCGAGTTTCTTTAAAGCAGCCCTTTGATTATCATAAATCCGCCCAGTGGTTATCCAGTTACCAGCCTCTTTTCTCCTATTGGCTGGAAGGAGCTAATTATGCAAGGTAGTGAATCCCTGTGGGGAGGTGGGGCCAAAAACTGAAAGAACTCCTTTGGCAGGCAGAATAGAGCTTTTATTGAGGATATTTCTAAGCTGACCATCAGGGACCAAATCACTGGATTGTTAAAAAAAAAAAAAAAAAAAAAAACATCTCCGCTGAATCACGCTGCTCCCCCTCTTTCATTCCTTCCCTCGTTTCATTTCAGTGAGACGGAGTGTAGTAGAGTGAAGTAGAGTGCAGTACCCAGCAGCAAGCAGAATGCAAGGAATCTACAGTATTCCCTTGTCTTACACAAGAAGCCCCGTTCACTACTAAAGGACAAGAGACGGGAGTGAGAGACAGAGCCAGAGAGCAGTCCAGGGAGGATTCAGACTGCTGTGGTCGAGAAGGAGGAACGTACAGTCTTGTCCTGTTCCGCTTTGCTCTTGTTGCCTCAGGTGTGCGTGCTCCTCCCTCCCCGCCGCGGTGCCCGCTGTCAGCTCCATCCCTGGGTGGCTGAGGCCATGGTGTTGGTGCTGCGAGCCCTGCTGCCCTGCTTCTACACCCTGCTCTCCCTGGACCTGCTGCCTGGGGTGGAACCTGCCGTGCCCCTGGAGGACTTCTACCCCTTTGGCCAGGACAAGGGGGACTCTCAGACCATCGCTCAGGACGACGGAGGTTCCAGGCTTGTGGAGATCTCCGTTGCTTTCCCCTTCTTTGGAGACAAGCACACGGGACTCTATGTAAGTACAGAGCAGTGTGTTTTTACTGATGTGTGTGTGTTAATGTCTTTATATTTTGCTGTGTACAGTTATGTACAGTGTGTGCATGCACTTTGCAGTTGGCAATTGAAACTGACATGGTGTGGATTGTATATGAGCCTCAGGGATAGAAGATTTGGCGAACAGCCAAATACTACATCACAGCGCCCTTTGAGAGTTTGTATATGTTTGTGTGCGCTCACAAGCTCTGGTGTATAACCTCACTTGTGGAATATCGTGTTTACTCCCCATGGGTGATATCGTGATCCTCAATTACATTCTCTTCACTTTACATCTGCCCTCGTCGCACTCTCAAGTGCCCCGAGGGAAGAGTGTGAGAGAGTAACTATGAGCAGAACAGTGGCGAGCCCTGTTCTGGTAAGTCCACAATGAGCTGTTAAAGGAAATGACAGTTTGTGTTCTTACTGTTGCCGCAGAGCATCTGTGAGCAGTTCGTTTTCAGAGAAGGTTGTGGGGGGAAATATACACGGTGGAGAGAGAGAGAGAGAAAGAGGGAGAGAAAAACAGTGCTCACGGGACGAAACTGAATGGTTTGACAAGGATTTTCACGCACTATTGTGAAACACACTTTGATCTGCCTTTTGTCATGTATTGGGTTCGGCTCCAGCGCATGGAGAGTCAGAACTCCCTTAAATCAACACCACCTGTTGTGGGTTTATGCACCCACGATTGCTCCCCTCCTCTTCTGTTCAACCCGTGGGCAGGGGAGCCCGAGGAACCATGGCAACAATGGGCAAGGTCAAAGGTCATCTTTCTAATCTAAGCGTCTGCGCCAAAGTGGGTGAGGTCAGTGTACCAATGAAGACATTTTTAAAACTCTCGTGCACAGACAGCGGCCGTGTTTTAGTGGTCCCGAGCTTCTGTATATCCCAGTTGTGTTTTCTTTCCAGTTTTGCAATCCGGTGTATCGCTTCTCCTGTAATAATACCGATGCACGTTTAGTCAAATTAGACAAGATACGACAAGTAACTTGGCTTGTTGATCTTCGATCAAATTCTCATCTTATTATCTGTAGATAAAAATCAGAGAGTTCCACTCGTGTTAGATGCGACTTGATATCCTGTGGCTCACCTTGCATCTCATTGGGCTGCAATCCTGTAGTCACGCAAGGCGTAACGGATTGTGACAGGCACTTGAAATTACAGTCACGCTCATTTTAAAATGCCTCACCTGAATTCATTAAACATCTGCTGTAAAGCGCGCGGACCACATGGTAATCCCTGCCACCGGAGAGCTGCTTTGAACAGTTAATATTTCAGTGGGGGGCTGGTGTGCTGAATTTGTGTGAATAGTTTCTTCTCTCAGGAGTTTGTTCCAAGCTGGAGAAGCCGGAGAACCAGACTGAATTTAGATGGTCTGTGGGTGCTGCCTTACTTTGTTGTTCGGCAGCCTTAAAACCCTGAAAATATCAGTCTTTGTCCCTTCCGGAAGAAATCCCATTTTTAGCAGCTTTGGCCGAGATAAACAAGGATCTGAACAGTGCCACATCCGTGTGACTCTTGGTTTTGGAAGTCATATCAACAGACCTGTACAAACATGGGTTACCCCTCCAGACACGGCCTCGCCCCAGTCCCACTTCTGCCTGCTGGTAACCAGGCTGTCCCTCTGTTATGGTTTGTGTCAGGGAGTTTTCACATGTTGCTGGGATCTCTCCCCTTTCTAGGTCCCCCTCCCCATCCTCCCACGCCTCAGATAACATGGCAGGGGTCTTCCCCCTGGAACTGTCCAGCTGCTTTATCTGAGAAATGACCAATCACTTTAACAGAACACAGATGTATCTGCAAAGCGTCTTAGGGGCTCCCAAACAATGCAGTTTGCGGGTTAACTACTCTTATGGATGGCCAGTGTAAAGAACATGAAGGAGGATGTCCAAGGTCTTAGCACGAGTTTAAAAGCAGATGTGAGAATAGATTGTTATGATCAAAGGTATTTATTGGAGATGAATAAACTCATGGACAGAAGAAAACCTGTGGGCTCGATGTGTGTGTTTATATGCCGTTTATATGTAATTTATCGTAATAAAAATAAGCAAGTAATAATTTAAGGGCTTCTCCGTATTTAAAAAATAAACTACATTTAAACAAAATTCAAATAAATTATCAAAAAAGATCCTGCCAAGAACGTGCTGAAGTGTAACTGCACTCTTCACAGATTGCACATCTGCTAGTGCTCATCTGCTCTTCAAAAGAACTTCGACACTTCAGTTTGAGCCTTTTTCATTCACTCACTTTCCCTCGCCACTATGTATGGCCCAAAGATGTGCGCATCAAGTTCTTATTCTTTGTACTCTGCATGGGTGCTTTTTATATGCATGTGTGGGATGAGAGATGTGGCTGAGGGATGTTACAAACGGTTTGTCCCCCATGGACGAGATATGTCTGCATGTACTTTCAAATGCCTTGAAGTCTGAAAGTCAGTGGTGCATTTCAAAGGAGCAGCTCTGCATTTTGAGAAGTTTGTTTTTTTTTGTTAGAGAGTTAGGTGAGGGAATTGATGCCACTCTCATGTCCGTCCGTTAGCTATGAAGCTGCAGCTGGGAGATGGTTAGCTTCGCCGTGGACAAACGCCGCAAGTTTTTATTTCGTGCAAAAACAACAAGTCGTGGTTTTATGGGAGGGTTTGCGTACCAGACCAATTTCTTGGCGGGCGCAGTGACTTCCTGCAGTCTCTCTGTTGGTTGCCTTGTAAGCTCGCGGTGATGACATGGCTCCAGGAAGTCAACGCTCCGAGCCAAGAAATAGTCTTGTTCATCTTCTCATCTGACTATCGGCAAGAACACAAATAAAGAGTTTGTCAAAATATCCAGCGATTCACTTAAGCCCAACAATGTCTTCCGATACAATCATTAGAAATCATGTTTTTGGTTTCTCTGTACAGCACTTACCTTTCTTTCTAGTGTCGAGCATTTCAACAGTAGCAGTAAACAATATTTTTTTACTTTATCGCAATTTTACATTTAATAATCCAACTTTCTTAACGTAAAAATCATGGGATGGAAGTATTTGTGCTTTTCAAATTCGAATTTTAGTTGAATACATTGTCAATACACCAAACCTCCATATCACTTGCACCATGGAAGTTGTATTAGACTGTTCCAGTGAGGATTTATTGCTCTAATCGAAAGTCTTTGGAGAAAATGTTGCGCAGTGGCCATAAGGAGACAGACCCAGGGCACATACTGTTATCACTTCCTTCGGTCTCGTCAAATAACTGCACACGCTTGTAACTGTGAAACCTCCGTATTTGACAGGGAAAACGAATGTTTTCCTGCGCTGATCCACGGGCACCTTTTTCAATCAGGGGTTTGCTTTGGCTTGACTTAAGCCAGATGAAAGTTTATTTTTGTCCATAAAATGCTTGGCCCTAAAGAAAACCACCCAAGCAAAATCCTGGATGTATCCGGCAGAAGAAGTCCCAAAAAAAATAACGGGGGAGTTGTAGTGTGGAGTGGCACCATTGAGAGTGAGAGAAAGAAATATGCTTCTTACAGGGCTGGCTGATCGCACCTCTCTCTGACCTTGGTCAAGTTTACAACATAACACAAGGCAGCACTGAACCCATTCACACTCTCACATAAGTGTGACGCATACCCACCCTCCACTGGATATCTGCGCTGGTTGCAGCCCGGTTGAAACCGACGAGAAGAAGAAAAGTATGTGATCCGATGCAAAGTCAGAAAAGGCCTAAGTTCTGTTATAAATTCCTCTCAGGTCATTGCCATGTCAAAGTAGTCCCAGAGAAAATATTAACAAGTAAGAAATACACTTGTTTAAACAGTTCCAGATGCTACTACAGATTGGATTAGTCGATGAAACGTATTCCAGCATCGGGTATAAACTGTATTTGGTGTTCAGCATGATTTCCGACACTAATTTTGCTGTAAGATGGGCGACTTCCAGACCGCTGCCACCACAGGTCTCTCATTAGTGGCTGCGTGGGTCTCCGAGGTTTGTAGCTCATGGACATCCTTCCATTCATCCAGCCCTGTGCCCTCTCTCCTGTTTTTTCCCTGGTATCAGATGGCGCTCTGGCTGACCCCGGGGCCCAGCCCCTGCAAGTCAGTCCTCTTTTTCTTTTTTTTCCCCCACATCAGCCACGTTCTCACCACATCACGCTGATGCAGAAGGGAAGACTGTGGTCGGGCAATTAACTTAGCCCCTGTGCCGTGCCAAACAAAACTTCCTCTGCTGTTTTTACAGTAAGGTCCTTCAAATTATGGTTTTCATACAAGCGGGGAGCGAAGCCGAGCCATCTGATGCTGCTTTGACGCCGTCAAGTGCCATTCACTCAGCTTAAGCGCGGAGAGGCAACGCTCACTCCAGCAATTAGGAGAAACAGAAAGGTGCCTTGGTGGAAAGAATCTCCCTTTGTTGATAATATTCAGAAGTCATATATAAATTACTGTCACGTGGATTTTACCCCTTCAGCTTGTAACGCTTGTGTCTGAGGATGTTCGAAATGTAGTGTACACAAATGTAGCTGGTTGGACATAACCTAATGTTTGTGATATAAGAATTCGCTCTATGTATGCTTCACTGTTAAATGCTACTTTATGATCTATCATTGAAATGACCATTGCTTTTTTTTAACAACCACAGAATTCTCCCCAGACTTTTCACATTCTCCCCTAAATAATCTCTACCTGGCACAAAACATTCCTCATTTACATCTTGTACACCAAATCCTTCCTACAGCAATAAACTGTACCTTTTCCCCAAAGCTACCAGTACGCCTTTTACCTTGCACCACGGCAGGGAACCTTTGAGCAAAACATGAACAATTGTCACATTTATGTTCTTGGTTCTGTGGCTTTATGCTTACAAGCCATATTGTTGCTCCATCACACGTTGTAAACCCTATATAATATTTATATACAAACAATGGATCCAATTTTTTTTGTTTTTTATCTTTAAGCGTTTTTTTTGTCGTAATCATCATCCCCTCACTGTGTTCAGTGAGCATCTTTAAGCTCCTTGATATGGTTTTACAGCTTGTAACATTGCTGTTCTATCAACCTTGTTAAGAAATGGAGAATGAATAGTGAATGCTAATGTTGTGCTGGGCTCTCTGCTGGATGTGTATATAGGCATCAGCTGGCAAACATATTACTGTATAAGGTTTTATATATATATATATATATATATATATATATATATATATATATATATATATATATATACATATATATATATATATATATATATATATATATACACATATATATGTTTACATATATATATATATGTATATATATATATACATATATATATATATATACATGCATAGAGTATATATATATATGTATACATATATATATATATATATATATATATATATATATATATATATATATATATATACATGCATAGAGTATATACATATATACTATATATATATATATATATATATATATATATATATATATATATATATATATATAAGGTTATACAGTATATCAATGTTGGGTTCACAGCTTGTTCTGCTGCCCTCAAGTGGCTAAAAAGTCAATTAATGCAGCTTTAAGAGTAACAACAGAATGCCAAAATATTTTTTAAATCAATCTATGAGAGCAACTAAATAATATTTTCATTATAAATCTATTTTAAAATCTATAAAACAACAGAAATGTTGTCTCCAAATTGTGATTTTGTCAAAATAGCAGTCCAAAACACAAAACTTTGAAATGTTCACGCACATAAAACAGAGAAATAAACGCAAAAACCTTTGAGAGGGAAAGGGATCGGTGGTTTAATTTCTGTCTATCGACTAATCAGTTATTTTTTCAAATTGCTTCAGCGCTACATCAATAATTGACCAATTAAAGTTGACCTTTGAGGAAGTTGATATTGCACCATGCCTCAGTAGAGCGCTGTGGTGCTGACTGTGCATTCCTCACTGAGGAGACATGTGGACGAAGGGGAGCATGGGCTCATTTATTGGTTACTTTGCCATTGGCAGACATCTGCGGCATTTAAAGGCCATGCACGTCTTTCCCGGCGTGTGAGCAACAGAAACCTGGTTCTCTCAGCCTCTGTCGTTCCATGGAATAAAAGTAGAGTCTGTCTGCTACATGGGAAGCGCAAATATCCGTTACGGTAGCGTTCGCCGCTGTTTGCCCCGCGGGGTCAGAACATATCCGTCCGTTCACCTCCGCCCTCTTCTCCTGAGCACTTTTCCTCTATGCATGCCTGACCCTACAAACAAGTCACAGTGGCTTCACCTGACATGTTGAGTAAATTATACCTCTGTGTGATTCATCCGATTTACACACTCTAACCCTGAAATCTCCTCCTCAGGTCAACAACAATGGTCTTGTGTCTTTCCTGAGGGAGGTGTCTCAGTTCACGCCTGTGGCTTTTCCAATTGCCGGGGACCGGAGGGTCGTGGCCCCTTTCTGGGCTGATGTGGATAACCGTCGGGCAGGGAGGGTCTTCTACAGAGAGAGCAAGGAGCCCTCCATCCTGAGGAGGGCCTCGGACGATGTCAAGATGTACTTCTCAGAGTTTCCAATCTTCAACGCCACGTGGGCCCTTATCTCCACATGGCACCAAGTTACTTTCTTCGGAGGCAACTCCCTCACACCGGTATAAGCTCATTCTTAACTTTACAGCTCTCGAGCATGGAGTTACTGTTTACTGCAGCTCTGATCCTCTTTGGAGGTTTTAAGTATCTTGATCAGTGATTCCCAAGCAGAGGTACTTAGTTAGCTACCTATTTGCTGCGGGCTCGCCGGTCTGTGTGACCATCCGACCTATTTCAACCCTGTCTCCTACAAATTACGTTTCCCCAGAACTAAAACGCATCTTCAATTACGTTGACTAGAAACGTATTTTCTCCCTGATTACGTCGGTGTTTGACGTATTACAAATACATTGATTATACGTCTGTGATTGACGTATTACAAATACGTTGATTATACGCGTATACGTTGCTTATACACATACTTTAGTTTTATTGTTTATTACAAATACGTTTATAATCGTTTGTTTGTGTTATTGTTTTCTTGCTTTCCCGCTGAATTTAAGAATATTTAAATTTCTAAACTTTGTGGAGGAAAATAAAAGGGGCGGTGTAAGGCCGGTAACAGGGCCGGTTTGAAGACTGCTTGGCTGAAAGTGCCGGTAACGACCCGCGTCGCACCGGGGTCCGGTCTTCTCTAAGTCGTGTTGTCTGTGAACGCAGCCCAAAGTGGCTGATTAACTCCATTTAGTGCAGTAAACCACTGCAGTGAACTCAGATCACCTCCCTGGTCAAATCAGCTGCAGCTGACGCTGACGTGAAACATATTCAAACGAGCGGAAAGAGCCTCGGGACACAACATCCGGTTTTCAAAGTAGTGACTGATATGTATATGCTCAGAACATTTCTGACCACATCCAAACATCTTAGAGAAGACCGGACTCCGGTGCGACATGGGCCATTACTGGCACCTTTGGCCAAGCCACATTTACATAGTCAATGGGTCCTATTGTCTTGCCTTGCAATGCCATTGGATTGCAAATGTATATCTAAGTCTAGCCATAAGGCCTTGAACTCACTCTACCTGCAAACTTTCCTGGAAGCGCATCTCCTTTGTTTCATTCATTCAAGTAAATTCCATGAAATATTTTTTTTGGTGATTGTTAGAATATGTAGTTCATTTAAATACAAGTTATTGTGTAATTAATGCATCAGAAATATAATGTATTTGATGATTCACACTTTACAAATAGATCAGGTTTAGACCAGAGTTGAATCATTCTAAATTGGTAAGGGTAACCCTTAACCCTATGTTATTTCTATGTTTGCAGTGAGATATAGTCAACTTTTTTTTTATCTGGACTTTGTTTGTTTGCCCAAATATCTCCTTGTTACACGAGCCAGATCATGTTTGTGGAATGATTTGGAGGATTGTTGTGCAGGGACAAGTGTAAATGTTTTGGAACGTGGGGGTTGCATGTATGGTGCATTGTTCAGGGAAAGGTGTAGATGTTCTGGAATGTTGGGATGTAAGAGTTCTGGGTGGGTTGTATGTTCCTTTTGTAATTGTAAGTAGAGAGCAATTAGGCCAGCCAGACAGTATTGTGTGCCATCAATTTGGGTTTCATTCTCACTGGAATCACCATCTCACCTTCTTGCCATCTCCCTCGATAACAGGTTCCGATGAGTCTATAAAGTCTCTAGCATGACTGAGATTTAGGAATCTGTACCGTTAAAATGAGCAGTAGTTCGGATGCATGCATGTTTCCAAAAGTTTGTGAAAATTAGGAAATGTTTGAACCAAGTCTGTTCCTCTCTACGCAGGTAAATACTTTCCAAGTGGTGCTTATTACAGATGGAGAGCTTTCCTTCACGATATTCCAGTACAATAACATCACTTGGACCACAGGCATGCATGCCAGCAGTGGAGGAAACCTGGCTGGGCTGGGTGGGATCGCAGCACAGGTGAGATCACATGTTTATTTATGTTTTGCTCTTGTACTGTATGTACAGTATGATCTGCTTCCTGTAAACATGCAAACTACACTTTTCAGGTGCCTGAACTCTGATTCCGCCATTTTTTTCTTTTAGTAATGCCTGCCTCCTTCGTTACTCTCTTTCCAGGCAGGTTTCAATGCCGGAGACGGAAAGCGCTATTTCAACATCCCCGGCTCGCGCACGGCTGACGTGGTGAACGTTGAGGGAACCACCAACGTGGGCTACCCAGGAAAATGGGTCTTCCGTATAGACGATGCAAACGTGGAAGTGGGTGGCTGCAATGATTCTGGTAAGACCTGCTTCTTAGAGATTAGTCCTCCTTCAAACCTTTGGTACTTCCGGGATTCCTGTTACTTTGACCTCTGTTTCTCTCTCTTTCTCTTTTTCTTTCTCTCCAGCATCAGTGTGCCAGCACTTGCGACCGTGTCTGAACGGCGGCCAATGCATCGACGACTGCATCACAGGCAACCCCTCCTTCACCTGCTCCTGCTTGGCCGGTTTCACCGGTCGGCAATGCCAGATCGGTGAGTTACGGTTGGTCTGTTGTGCTCGGCACACACGGCATGCTGTGATGAATAACTGTCGACCTGAGATCAGCCAGGAAAAACTCAACTCGAAGAAAAAGACTAGAATTCACGTGATGTGCCAGAGTATATTTTCTTCATCTCTGTATCAGCTTCATGCAAAACCATTTGCGTTCACCTTCTACATAACCTTACTAGCTGACCTTGGTTTTCTTCTGATGAATAGAGTCACACTACCTTCTTTGTCTTCCTCCCTGTCTCTGTAGATGTCAATGAGTGTGCCTCACATCCTTGCCAGAACGGAGGGACTTGTGAAGACCAGATTAATAGTTTCCAATGTCACTGTCCACCTGGATACACTGGGATTCACTGTGAAACAGGTACAAAACACACTTCCCCTTAAGCTTGGCATACACTGCTGTTACAGTTACATGTGTTTATTCTTTGTATTTCAATTTTACACATTAGCCAAATAACCCAAAACAAGTTGAATTAATGTTTTTCCGTTTATAGCAAAAGAAATTCTGCACGTCTTCCATGCATGCATTAAATATGGCCTAAAATAAAAACTCTGATTAATTAAGGTATTTTGTGCTTCATTAAGCAGTTTCCATACACACAAAAAAATATTTGAGATTAAATATTTGAGAATATCTTGGTCCAGCTTTTATGGAGCTCCAGGCCTATTCCCACAGTCCAGCCTGTGGAGATGTATCAAAACTCTTCTAATACCTTTCACAGCCAGCAGCACATACTTACAGAGTGAGTGGAGCAGCGTGGCGGATATATTAATCAGCTGAGTAAATATTCCATGAGCATGTCTCTCTGTCCCTGTGTGTGTGTGTGTGTGTGTGTGTGTGTGTGTGTGTGTGTGTGTGTGTGTGTGTGTGTGTGTGTGTGTGTGTGTGTGTGTGTTACAGACATTGACGAGTGCAAAGACAGACCGTGCCTCAACAACGCGCTGTGTGTTCAAGGCACTGACAGTTTCACCTGTGTGTGTGAACCGGGTTACACTGGTGTCCTGTGTGAGACAGGTGAGCAGGGCTTTTTCACGGTCCGGGGGAAATGTAGGCATCTCCTTCCGGAAGGAAACATTTTCTGCTGCTTTCTACATCAAGCTTAGTCTTTTTGGCAGATGTGTTGTCTAAAGATAGGTCCACGTTGAGGTTATGGTTTAATTAATTTGCAATCAAGGTTTTGTCCTCAGGTCACACTGAACCATAGTGAGTTAGGTCATGGTTGGTTTTCCGAAAATACATTCACTAATCTGCTTCCTTTTGTGATTGATTGTGGATAAAAACTCAACCAAGTGGGGAGTAAATTATCAGGCTGGGCACAGTTCATGAATCCTTGTATCTACATGAGACGGGATTACTCCTAATACCAGACACCTGGTCAATGAAACCCTCCGCTTTCAGGGGGGAAGTTCATTGCTCTACGTCTTGACTTGGACAACCACACCTTGGTATTTCATGTGAAGAGTCTGAACATGAAACCGAATCTACAGCAGGTAAAATTCTCTCGTCTGATTTGCTGACTTTTGTGCGCCCTCCAGACATCAACGAATGTGAATCGCAGCCCTGCCAGAACGGAGGGGAGTGCGTGGATCAGGTGGACAACTTCACCTGCATCTGTCCCACCGCCTTCACCGGAGTGCTCTGCGAGACAGGTGACTTGAATTCAACTTCATTTTCTTTTTTTGGCTAGTCTGTAAGCCTAATTTGTGCTGAATAAGCACAAAACAAAAAATTCTATCACAACTCTTTGACAGAAAAACAAGTGTTTATGAACTTTGTTCAAATGAGCCGTTTCTGTCACTTCTCCAGTGTTCCATCTGGACTCCAAAGTCCAAACTAATACACATTGGGTGTATTATAAAATGTGCCGATATGGACACACGTTTCCAAACAACTGTAAAGATAACTGTTCCTGTGTCTGAGGACTGTGGCATGTGCACATTTCCTTTGGTTGTCTGTTCATCTGCCACAGCTGCATGTCAAGCATTAAATACGTATCAGTTTTGCTCTTCACCCAAAATACATCCGGCAACGATGTCATCAGATTTTATTCATACTCAAACACAGAGGTTCTCAAATAGGGTTACGTGAAGGTACTCCAGCAGGTACGTGAGATTTAAAAAAAATCTTTTTAAAATTAACATCCATTGGAAAATCCTTTAAAAATAGTTATTCAATAAAACATAAGTGTAAGTTCATAAATGGAGTTTTATATTAAGTAATATATATGGGGCGGCTGTAGCTCAGGGGTATGAGTGGTCGTCCCGTTACCACAAGGTAGCCGGTTTGATCCCCAGTCCCCCCACAGTTCACACGTCGAAGTGTCTCTGAGCACGACACTTAACCCCTCGTTTCTCCCGGGCACAGCTTAGCCCACTGCTCCTTAATCAAGGATGGGTCAAATACAGAGAAGAATTTCCCCAAGGGAATTAATATATATATATATATATATATATATATATATATATATATATATATATATATATATAATTTATTTATCCTAAAAACCCAGAGTCTCCCCTGGAACCTGGAACACTCTACCTGTCATTACCGGTCTGTCTAGCACTGCCGCCTTAAAACTCACTCAATGAAGTCGTGGTTGAAGCGTTGCAGCAACGCTGCTGAAAACACGAAGAGACAAGCCAAATAAGTCCAAACCAGAGCCGGCAAAATGCCGCCAGTTTTCAGACGACTATGTTTTAAAAAGCTGTGAAAACGGAATGAGCTGGAAATGCAGCAGCGTCTGCACGGACGCAACGCCCTCAATAACGGGCAGCTCGAGAGGACTTATAGTGCGCATTAGAGAAGAAAACCTGGAAGTGAAGTAGACTCACTGTGTTATACACAGAGAAGCATTGGCCTGCAAGAAAATGGGCCCTGTGTTACATGACGTTTTACATGACAGCGTCAAAGTGATCAACTTCATAAAGTCAAGACCACGTAGTGCACGCCTGTTTCACCGCCTCTGTGAAAACACGGCAGCTGAACACACAACACTGCACACAGTGCGTTGGCTCTCTCGAGGGAGAACACTCAACTGATGGAATTACGATCTGAAGTACACACTTTTCTGATCGAGCACATCGCTCACCATGCCACCTTGTTCCAGGACACAGAAATATATTCAGCAAACTGAACGAACTGAATGTGTCTCTTCAGGGCAAGCAGTCCAGCATTTTAAACATGTATGACGAGGTGAGGGCTTCCTGAAGAAAGCAGAGCTGTGGAGAAAGTCTTTTGCAGAGGGAGATTTTCCCTGCTTTCCTCAAGTGCAGGATTTTCTCTCCTGTGAGGATGTGGACAGAGCTACAGTCAAGTCGGTCATAGTGGGACATTTGACCAACTTGATTAAAGATTTTCATTCCTACTTTCCTCACATGGAGGATACATTTGCACAGCTGGATTGGGTGAGAAACCCTTTTCTCTTGTCTGAAGCAAACAGAAGCAAGCTACCTGTCACTTATCAGCAAAAACTCCTGGAAGTGTCATCTGACCGTGTCCTCCAGGTGAAGTTTGCCACATCCACACTCACACTGTTTTGGGTGTGTGTGAAGCAGGAGCACCCCGACCTGGACAGAAAGCTTTGGAGCAGCTACTACCCTTGCTTCCACATGTGAGGCCTCCTTCTCTGCAATGGCTGTGAATAAAACAAAGCAAAGAAACAGACTGTGCCTGGAGAAGAGCTTGATCACAGCAGTGGCCTCCCTGCCACCAAGACTGACAAAGATCCTCAGTGAAACACAAGCACAAGTTTCTCACTAAAATTCAGTAAATTCAGTTGCCATATTTATTGTTAACAGTTTAAGAAATCCGACACTGATGGCATAGCACTTTCTTTATAGTATCACTTTTTTTTTTTTTACCAAAAAGTATTTGCGCTGGTTAGGGTGTACTTGGCTGAATAGATATTTCACAGAGGGTACATCACTGAAAAAAAGTTGAGAACCACTGCTTTAACATGACCAACATTTCTGATACATACATCTCCTCAATTTGCTAAATAAGAAAACTGTCAGCTCTCTGGTGGATATGTAACGGTGACATTGGTTCCAATTTACCACAAACCATTTCTTCAACATTTCTGTCATGCAATTTCTTGCTACCCGTAGGCTAAGATATGCACCAATACAAATATATCTGTGATAAGATTATATTGCAGAATGATAATCTGTCAGCCTGTGATTATTACACTTGTGTTATATTTTTTTCATTTACTGTATCACATCTTTCTCACTTGCCTCTAATTTTACACATCTCGTCATGCAGAGATTTCTGGGTTTATTTGCTCAGGTTTTGAGATATTGGTCTGATATTTGCAACCACTGTACAAATAATTAAAAGTATTTTTTACAGATTGATCACCATTTTGAATACACATGATTTTGTTCAACTCCGCTGTTTTGGGATGGCAGCATATATCTGAGAGACAGGCATCTCCTAACCTGGTCAAATAAGTCTGCATTGCTACATAGTACCAGATATAAGTGACCCTTTCACCCTTTGAAACATGTGCTTATCTTCCCCTCTCAGAGTTGGTGGTTCTGCAGGTCAATTCAACCGAGGCGGAAAACCAAACAGGTAAATGCATGTATAGTTTAAAGCTTTGCCAGTTTAGTTTAGTTTTTTAATGTGCAATTTGATTCTCACACCGCTGTCTGTCGCGCTTTCCCCAAATGCAGCTGCGTGTCAAGAGGACGACTGCATGGAGCACCGGATTTGTGAAGACGCCGGCTCCGGAGCCTACAACTGCACGTGTTCTCCTGGCTTCTATGGCGACGAGTGTGAAGGTATTGTACACTTTTGGCCCGGCTGGGGCTCGCTGCAGGCCACTGGGCAGGTAGGGAGCTGTTTTTTAAAGAGGAGCTGTGCTATCCCACAGGAATTTGGAGGTCTGCCCTGGAAGAGGCTGCTGTGATGATGGATTATTGTAATTATCAAAACTGTCACGGCCTCGCCCAGTTTACTACGGGAACCAGTCGCTTGATGTTGCGAATAATTGTTTTATAGCAGATTTTATTAGTTTACCAACAAGAGGAAGTGCTTTGTCTAGACTTAAACAGGCCTCTTTATGAGTCAAAGTCGGTCTTTGGTATTCAGGTCATTTCTTCAGACAGAGCTGTTGAAATATGCAAGCTTCCATGCCGCTACTGGCTCCTCTGGAAGTCGGCCATCACACCACACTATGGTTTCAAGCACACAGCTGCTGCTTGCAAAACCATAAGGCAGTTTGAACACAAAATATGTAAAACACTATCACCCTCAGCTAATGCTTCATACCTTCCCTTTCATAAATTCTTGTTAGGCCATTCCATATTACATTTAATGTCTGTATTACATTATATTTGTTTTAGGAAATAACTAGCGAGCCATTTAAAGCTAATTCCGGCTACCATTAGGGGTTAGTGTCACATTCTGATAGCAGTTTATTCTTTCTTTTTTTCCCCAAAAAGCTCTTTAATAGTATTTGAGCTATTGCAAATGCATGCTACTTCTCACCCTTGAGCTGAAATAACTATCAGTGCTTATATAGGCTCTCTTAAATCTCCCAAATACTTTCCTGCCTGGCTCACTTGGACTGCACAGTGGAAAAAGGAGCACGATCCTCCAAGGAAGAGAAAGTAGTGGGACTCAGAAGTGCCTAATCAGGGCTCCCAGATCAAAGGGCCCAGGCCGCACAGGTGGCCAATGAAAGTGGTTCTTGCAAATTAACAATCCATTAATTGCCCTCGGGAGCCGTGCGTTCTGGTCACAAAATATGCTCCATATCATCAGAAAAATAATACCCTCCACCGAGCTGCCGGGACTTCAAAGGGGAAGCCTTTTTTTCGTCTGCTGCGATACGGCGTTGTCCTTTGATCCACCGCTGCAATTAAGGAGGAGAGGAAAATAAAAAACATTCTTATAATTTGTACAGAGCGGATGTGCAGCGCGCTGACTGGTAATCGTCTGATCCAGTGCACTTTGTTGGAAGAGATTATGGGAAGAGAAATAACAGCAAATCAATGCGTGGTTTACAGTATAGCAGATGAAAGACGCTCGGCATACGGTACACATGTTGAACTTTATACCTCCGCCTGTGTTTACGCCTTGGCCAATACGGAAAACGTAACATCCTACTTGCTTTCAAGTCGCTCGAGCAAACTTTCCATCTTTAAGCCTTCCTCTCTTCTCTCTCTCTCTCTCTCTCTCTCTCTCTCTCTCTCTCTCTCTCTCTCTCTCTCTCTCTCTGTCTCTCTCTCTCTTCCTGTGTCTGCAGAGGAATGTCTTTGCGAGAATGGGGGTGTCTGTGTGGACATCAATGGGACTTGTGAATGCCCTTCAGGCTACACAGGACTCTACTGTCAGTTTGGTGAGTATGATACGTATAATCCTATCAGGTGTCCCACAAGAGCTTGGATTAATGTGGAAAGAGAGTAAAAACGTTGGTCGCCGTAAGATCACAAAAGCCTCAAACCAGAAAATTGTGAAGCTGCCATTTACAATGCCTTCCTCTCAGAAGTAACCCAGACGCCATGCAGTAACAGCAGGACATGTCCTGATGGCGGCCCCTGTTTGGAGTACGGAGGGACCTACTTGTGCACATGTCAGACTAGTGCAGCGGAGTTGGACCACAAGGACTTCTACCCCTATGGTAAGGCACCGACCAAACAACACGGCACTTCAGAGGCCATGTGTCACTGCATGAGCAGCTGGTTTCTATGGTGACAAAAAACACTGGTCTTGACATGTGTTACTTCCTATTTCAAAGGGAATGGTCACATGTCGCAGTTTGCATTTAGTCCGTGCCATTTGATCCAATCATAAGATGACAAATAATCTATGAGTTCTTTTTTTTTCTTCCAACCAAGCCCACATGCTGGAATACATTTAAAGAGGTCGCTCAGTGCAATGGAACACAGTCAAGTCTCGGTGTGTGTTTTTCAGTACAGCCCCGATCGGTCTGCGACTCCTCTCCGTGTCTGAATGGGGGCTACTGCTACGAGCGGGACGGAGGCTACACCTGCGAATGCAAATACGGATACTGGGGGAAGCATTGTGAAAAAGGTAGCATTATTGACACACTACACAAGAATCCCTTCACATGAACTTATAGAGTGCCGTTGTCAAAATGGCCTTCAGACTTGTGCTTTATTACTCAGGCTCAAACCCAGCTTTTAATTCACCAGGAAACATGCCATTACTCGTAATGTTGCTTGAAATATCACAGCGCCGAAAGGCTTATGATAATTTGTACTTATGACTGAGTTATGACCAATTTTCTTTCTGAATTACGACTTGATTTGCAATGTGCTGGAACTGATTTTTGCGTGATTAAAAGCCAGTCACCGCTTCAAAGATTCCCTTATCCCTGTCTCTCTCCAGTTCGACTCAATACCTGTGCTTCTGGGCCCTGCCGCAACGGAGGCTCCTGTAAGGAAGAGGCAGGGAGCTACAGATGTGTGTGTCCTTACAGATTCACTGGAAAACACTGTGAAGTGGGTGAGTGATGTTCATAACATATCCTACTCAGTGCACAAACCTTTCACTTGTGTGAAAGCATTTGAGTAGAAATGCACTGAAAGCATTCTCATCGCCAGAAAACCCAAGGCCTTTGAATGCTCCTAATACCAGTGTCACTGGTATTTATATTTGGATGAGTAACATATTTGTAAAACTAAATGAACAGAAAAGATTCTACTTGTCGGATCAAAAGTAGGCAGAGACTCAATGTTTGCTTCTGTCCAAACCGATTGAGACACGAGAGGTGGGAGTGGTCATATACTCTGATCATTTTGATTTACCAAGGTCATGAAAGATTTCTTTATTGGGTTTATTTGTTTGTTTGTCAACTGCTTTACAGAAAAACTACTGACAATGAAAGGAAAGGCTCGCATTGACAGATAAACAAATTATTTATCACTTTTGTTAACATTGCGAGATAGGGCATTTGGTCGTATTAGAGGTCTTTTCTCTCTCAGTGGTGTTGCCGTCTCTCATATCCTTATCAAACATGTTAATTATTGTCTCGTTTCATTTAAATTTTCATAATTATTATTATTATTACTCAGTCTGTATGTTTCCTTGCAGGGAAGCCAGACCCCTGTGCGTCCAGCCCGTGTCTGAACGGGGGGACATGTTTCCACTACATAGGAAAGTACAAATGTGAATGCACAGAGGCTTTTAGCGGCCGGCACTGTGACGTAAGCAGGAGCTCCGTCCAAACCCCCGCAGGTAAGCAGACCGTGTGTTACCACACAATAATGTCCAGATCTCGTTCTCGATGCCGAAGTTTGGGTCACACTGACTTCAATGGATTGGCACAGGCTGGGGATATCCTGAGCTGTTCAGTGTAAAGATACTGGCTTTTTATCTGAAGATAATTTTAGCAGTGTTGCTGCACTGGAATCCCCACATTCACAGATACAGAGTGGCTACTTAAACTATATAAAGTACGGCCCGATGAGTCATGTCTGCGCGCCCCAACAGCACGCTGGAGATAATTTTAGTAGGATAAAAACAGAGCGGCTGGATGGAAAACACCTCCATTGCTGTAAGCATGTTCCTGGATGAGCCCCTTTAATCCCTGGCATTTTATGAGCTTGCGTCACAACGCGGCCGAGCTGACATCAACAACGTGTTTGTATTCATTTCAGAGCTGGGTTGCGGGCTGCCTCCACAAGTGAAGCACGCCGAGGTGCAGTTCTCCTCGACAACAACAGGCTCCATGGCGGTCTACGTATGCCACTCAGGCTTCATATCTGTGCCCAGAGCAACGCAGAGCATCTGTGGTATTCAGGGAGACTGGAGCCAGCCACCCATTTGTGAGGGTCTGTAACACACACCCTGAACAAAAACAGTGTTTTAGTGATCCATGAAAAGCCCTCATTGACGAGACTCCAGTAATTACAAAAGCTGATACTCTTCTGTCCTAATTTCTTCCTTCCCCATCATTACAGAGATCAACAAATGCCTATCACAGCCTTGTCTTAATGGCGGTACGTGTCGGAACCAGGTGGGATCCTACCAGTGTGAGTGTGTTGACGGCTTCACTGGAAACCGCTGTCAGTCAGGTAAAGCCTGATCCTAGTCATTGAAAATGACATGCAGAAATTCAATGCATGTGCACACACCTGTAGCTTCCGGCGTATACTGTGTGTGTTTCTTCCTCAATAGGCATAAACGGATGCCTGTCAGAACCCTGCAAGCACGGAGGGACATGTGAGGACCGGCCCGGCTCCTACCTCTGTCATTGTTCTCAAGGCTTCAAAGGCCAGAACTGTGAAATAGGTACAATGTTCATTCGATATGTTGCATTTCTTTTGAAGCTCATACATTTATTATTTTTTTTACATACGGATTACACAGGACAGCAATCAAGTTCTACTGTCCATAACTGTGTGCAGAGCAGGACGGGTGTGAGTCCAACCCCTGTCTTAATGGAGGCGTGTGTCGGGGTTACAGACGAAATTATCTGTGTGCCTGCAAAGACGGCTTCTTTGGGGACCAGTGCCAGATGTGTAAGTGGCTTCACACTGACTCACGAGTATGTCATTAGCAAATTTACCTGCCTCCGGTTGTGTATAAAACGCAAACCATGCTGTATCAACTGCTTGTCTCTGTCACCCCCAAGTGGAAAACCCGTGTGTACTGCAACCTTGTGGAAACCGTGGATTCTGCAGGAGTGACAAGAGAGGGAACTACAACTGCGTCTGTCGAGTGGGACACACGGGCAAAGACTGTGAGAAAGGTCAGTACGAGTCACACCAAAATGCGTCAGCTTGTCGTTTGTCATCCCCATGCTCTCTGTAGCTCAGCCTCTGCACTGCATAGACAACTCTGTCTGAATTTGAAATGTAAGGTGCCACTGTTCCCAGACCTGTTGCCCCCCTCCGGTCTTCATGTGCTACGCGTGGAGGAGAACGAGGTGGAGCTGCGCTGGGACGAGCCGGAGCCCTCACACAGCCTGGTCAGCGGGTTCCTTGTCACGTACGGCCCTCTCGGCCAGAGCGAACCCAAGATGGACATGCTGGAAAGGCAGCAGTCCTCCCACGTCATGCGAGGCCTGATGCCCGGCCTGCTATACAACATCTCTACCTTCTCCATCAAGCGCAACACCAACAGCAATGACAACAGTCAGCCTGCCACCGCTCTCATACGCACCAGTGAGCGCGCCTTTCTAATGCTGTATTAGTAAGAAAAAGCTCTTCATGTGTGGAGGAGTTTTCATGTGTGTGTTTCTGTGCTAGGACCTCAGCCGGTAGAGCAGCTGCAAGTGGTCAACGTGTCCTCCTCGCAGGTGTGGCTGAGCTGGCTGGTTCAGGCAGCTCGTCATGCCGCCGTCAGCAGGGTGCGCGTGTCTCTGTTGCCCTCGGATGGCAGCGAGGCCCGTACTGCCGTGCTCAACACGAGCACCACTGAGAGCACCTTCAGGTTGGGTTCTGATCTGTGCCACAAGCACTGATAATCAAGAAGTTCAACGTCATGCACTGACCTGCAGCATCCTGTATGTCCACCAAATGGTGCTGATGAGGCACTGCACTTTGGGGGACATATCGTTCAGCCATTAGAGGGCGCTGTTTAATTGCTCTCAACAGCGTTATAGGGACGATAAGGTCAGGTGTCCTTTGTTTGCTGTAGTGCCATTTTCTCTCTGTTTCCCAGTTCCTTACTACCTGGTCAGATGTACACGGTGGATGTGTTGACTCAAAGTGGAGTCAGACCGGATGAGTTTCCCTCCACCAGCCACTCAGCTGGGCCACTGCAATTCTGGACAAGTAGGTCACATGTCATTATTCAGGAGTTATCAGAACGATAACAACATGACCGCTCGCTGCCTGATTAGATGCTTGTGTGTCAAGTGTGTCAATTCTAGTTTTAAAATACAATGCACATCTCCTCTCATTTGTAAAACTTGGTCATAAGTTAGTTTATTCATTCAACACACTTGTGTGACAACTGGTCAACTGAAAATGTTATTAACCTTATAATAGTAATAATAATAATAATAATAATAATAGTTTCAACTTATATAGCGCTTTTCATAGTACACAAAGACGCTTTACACAATAGACAATAACAGACGGAACAGAACACAAACGGGAAGACAAGAGCAAACAAAAACAAACAGAATAAAGAAAAAATGAGACGTAAACAGAAGAGGCTGCGTGGGGCAGAGCGAAGAGCAGGTGCAGAGGTTTATCAGGTGAAAGCAAGTTGTAAGAGGTGTGTTTTGAGGGCTTGCTTGAATGACGGTAGGGTGGGAGCCT
Source organism: Clinocottus analis (assembly GCF_023055335.1). Classification (NCBI taxonomy): domain Eukaryota; kingdom Metazoa; phylum Chordata; class Actinopteri; order Perciformes; family Cottidae; genus Clinocottus; species Clinocottus analis. The sequence goes on along the minus strand of NW_027175987.1, from coordinate 6,630,554 downwards.
GACGGATGAGGATGGGGAGGATGTTCCAGAGGGGGGGTGCAGCAGCTGACCTTCAATTCATAACCTCATCCCCTATAAACATACAAACATCACAAACAGTCAGTACAGGCTAAATGCTCACAATTCTAAATGTATTGTAAACCTAGTTAAAGGAAGTTTGTAATTAGTCATTGATAGTCATTTGTACTGTAGTGTTTATGATTAGTGTGTAAAGGGTTAATATATCTTCAATAACCACTGTATAGGGCAATATTAAACAAGAGGCATACCCAAACTGAGAACATATTATGTCATTGGGGTCATTTCCCACCTTGAACGATATGTCACCCTCCAGAAGCAGAAGTCTGTTTGTGCTCAGTTCAAATCTGAACATCTTCTTCTATTTAGCCCCACAGGAAGACAGGAAGTGTGTGAGTCTGTGTGATTTGGATGAGGTTGAAAGCTAAAATGCCTTTTATATTCTACTGTCCGTGATCATGATCAACTTAAGCTTTTCTTGAAAATGTCTGTTGGACTGTTTGACATGACAGGTGGATCTAGATTACTGGAGATATTAACATTTACGGTGTCAGGGGTGGTTCTTTTTTTCTCTTTTTAAAGGCTATCATCAGCATGTGAAAATGTTTTTGTTTAATCTGCTCATATCTGATTTGATATGATAACAACGTATGTGCTTTCGTTTAGTTTTCTCTATGCTGCACCTTTGTGTCTATGATACCAAAAGATATTCATTCATTCTGTTAAGCATAAATAAGAAAAATTTCCAAAGGCATCATTCTGTTTTTTAGCTGGCAGGTATAAATGTTGCATCTCGTGAATTGGCAGCTTACCAGACAAAATTAGCAGCGTCATAAAAGTCCAGCCAGCAAATCATTTCCAAGCACAGCACAACAGAATTCAATTAATGTTGAAAATCAATGCAAATAAAGTTAAAGAATGGTTACTGTAGCCCCCAACTTTACCACGCATACCGGAAGAATACTTTTTCATGCTGCCCATAAAACGACGTGACCATCCACATGTGTTTCTCCCTTAGGGCCTCTCCCTCCGCAGAACCTCTCCATGGCACACGTGACCACTAACTCAGCCCTGATCACCTGGAGCCGCCACCCGAGAAACGTCCCAGATGGCTTTGTGGTCAACGTGACCCGAGGGTTGAACACCAGGAGTCGCTTCCTGCCCAATGGGAAATTAGGATCGTATACCCTGCGCGAACTGACGCCAGGACAGAACTACTTTGTGGCCCTGATGTCGGTAAAAAGCACTGGGCAGGAACAGATCCACAGCATACCTCAGCACTTAGCCTTCACTACCTGTGAGTTTTAGCTAATCAACCCTGACTATGTAAGGTCCTACTGTTTATATTATTCATATTTCATTTCACAGTTATGTTTATTGAAATGTTCAAGGCATACATGGATCAGCAGTTCAGTTTTGGGTTTCAATGCCTATTTCCAGAATATTAAATATACATAGTACCTCTAGTAATAATGATAATAACTAATAAGTTCAAAAGGCTTCATTAAAATTAATAAGATTAATTAAAAAGAAATGTATACAAAAAATGAATAAAGATTAAATATAATATAGCAATAGGGATATTACAATTGTTAGTTAAATACTCCCGTTTCTAAAAAGGAACGGGAAGAAGAAGGAGACCAACATGAAAGAACCCTGTGTAACCTTATAAAGCTCCAAATGTCAGATAAGTCATGTTCTAAGACGTTCTGTCCACATTTCCTTTGGCCCAGTGCCAATGGGGGCAAGATCAGGGAGAAGAGAGAGGCCAAGCGCGACTGGACAGGGGGCTCAAGTGGTCCGCACACTTCCTTCATCGCAGCCTCAGGACCTGGGAGGCTCGACAGAAACAGAGAACTTAGAAGAGTTGCCCAGGTACACGGGGGAGGGTCGACGATTATATAAACATGTACAATGGGAAGAATTGGTTTCCATCTGCTGATTCAGCCGCCGATTATTAACAACTAGTGTTGTTGTCTGTGTTGCAGATACACGGAACTCATTGACAGAAGGGGAAAGATAACAGCCAAGTTCAGCCACTTGCCTCGAAAAGCTGTGCGGCATCGATCTAGTGAGTAGGAGCTGGGAGCATCCACGTGATGAGTCATCACTACGACACTGAGTGACAGGTTTTTTCATATATTTAATGTGCCAGATACGGCATTTTCCACTAGAGTTTCACTCTGCTTCTAAGTTCCAGATCAATTCAGCAGAGGAGCATTAGTACATTCTCTCTTTCCATTTTCATGTTATATGCGTTTTCACTTTTTTCCCCCTAAAGTATCCCAGTGCAGAGATTTACAGCCTAAAGCCTAAACAGAAAAGCTGTTTTACATGTTATCTTGTGCCCTGGAGAATAAGCTTCCCTTATGAAATTGCTCTGCCCCTCTTAATGATGCTACACCCATGATGTCATAATAGGATTTTGACCCATTTCATAAAATAAGGAATGTTTCATGTTTCGTCGTTCCAGGCTGAGGAACGCACAAACTGTTTCATTTAGTATGACATCTAAATATTACATTTTTTGGGTGTGTTTTTACGTTGATTCATGACAGGAAGTGTTTTCCCTTGCAGGACCTGACCCACCAATGAAATTAGAGAAGATGGAAGAAACAACAAACAAAATCAGCCTTGCACTTGAGATTCAAGAAGGTTTAAGAACGAAGCCTGGTAGGTGTTTTTGGTTGCACTTATACTTGATGGCACTTTTACTTAATATATATATATATATATGTGCCATTATAATTGATCCCAGCTGATATGGTGCACAGACTGCTTATTCATACTTCGACGTGTAAGTTATCATTGGTGTTGCGTGTGCTGTGATTGAAATATGAATGAGGATGCTACCCGTAAGAGACAGGATTTTGCATTCATGAAAAGAAGAAGAAAAAAAACAGAAAGGAGGAAGTGGTGTAACAGCTGGAGGTAATGCGGAGAAGTGGGCCTGAAACTTGAGACCCACACTCATTCTGTACTGTGGATGTTGATGGCAGCTGTTGTGTTTTTAGAGTTGCCACAGGACTGCCGCAGTCTGTCGTGCCAGAACGGGGGTACATGTGTGAGCGGAGGCGACTCCTTCATCTGCGACTGCGCAGCGGAGTTCAAGGGCAGACAGTGTGAACTGCGTAAGTTGATGTGCTTCTACAAGATCTTGTGCACGAACACATGCATGCTACAACATGTCGTGACCAGAGGAGAAAAAACCCATGTAGAGGTCCAGACCTCTACTAGGTCTCCACCTTATCCTAACGTTGAGACGCCCAGAGCTTCCTCCAAAAGGTCAGCTGAGTGGAAAAGGCCCTGAGAATGATAACTATGACAGTTTTCTACAACAACAACGAAGTCTTGCGCTATATGTCTGAACAAGCTGAAGAGTCGGCAGCTACATGCTGGCAGCTCTATGAGGCTGCACTTAGCACGCTAACAAGCTGACGTATACAAGTGTGACAGGTACCATGCGCACAATCCTAGCTCAGTTGACATGTTCGCCCTTCGTTTGCAAGTCTTTCTTTTCCAAAGGGCTCCGTTTCCTTTCAACGTAGCCGCAGCTTCTCAAGGTGTGAATCCCGGCGTGATCTTGATTAGATGTCGTCGTGTAAGCGGACTACAGAGCTCTGAGCTATGCATAGACCTCTGCTTTCTCCAAAAGCAGGAAACACGCTCCACTGACAGTTGACCCCTCTGACATCTATAAGTGGCTTGGTTAACTTTTTTCTTGGGGGGGCGGGGAGGTGGACATAATATACGACAAGAAAACGGTGCCAGCAAAGGCGCAAAGCACTGTCTTATTTGCACCACTTTCCTTTCTTTTTTTCATGGAGACAGTGTTATATTTATAACGTCTTTCTGAATGTTCTGAAAAGGGTGAATGAGGCAGCAGTACATTATCTGTGAACAATATCCTTCTTGTTCAGATCTTTGATGTGTATTCTGTCTTTAGTGTGTCTCATCATGGATTATCTACTTCTACCCAAGTTTTACAGGCTCAATTCATTTAGGCACAGAAAGCTCAAAAGAACATACAAAATAAATAAAATTAATAACACAAAACAGTTTTATTAAAAAAGAAAGTGGGCTCCTGTCTTCATAAGAGAGGGCTTCTTCCTAAGAAGGAAATCGAATCCCTAAACAGCCTGAAACCTTTACATGATTGGAATCTCCCTGTGTACACCCTCAATCATTTTTAAAATATATTGTACAGTTGTGACTTCAGCTTCCAGCTTTTGTTAAACATGTCTATGACAGGCTGTAAACCTGCCGGCTGCCTGCAGGAACAGTCTTTTCAACATTGCTACTACACTGCTACTTTCTCTGGACGACCGCCAGTAGGAACACATTTGCTGCATCATGGCCGATATGAAAACATATTCACATTCTATGAAAGCGGTTGATTATGTACCAACAATATAAATGCACAGCTACAGATCTTTCTCAGGACCATCATCGGGAATGTATTTAGAGCGTCTCCTCCTTTATGGAAAGCAATAATCTGTTTGAATCCTATTTGTCTTGATTCAAAAGCCGACGGTACAGTGACAACGTCCTGTGAAAACTACAGGGATGTTTACGTTAGAAAAAGATGATTAGGAGTTTCACAAACAACAACGTGATCAAACAACATGAGCCTGATTCCTTTAATGATAGGATGTTGATGACTCTGTGCGCGAGGAGACACTGGACGTACACCTCGCCCCTCTCGAGTCCTTCACCTAAACATCCAGTGTCAGATTGTTTAAACATTCCTTTCCTAAAACCATCCGTCAGCCGGAGAGAGAAGGGCCACGTGACTCCTAAACCAATCAAAGCAGCCACTTTTTTTCACGCATGCTTCAAAAACATTCGTGACTCATGTTGTGTGACCCTCCGCTTTTTCTTTTTGTCTCGTTGCAGTGTGCCAGCGAGTGCCGCACCCCTGCACCCGTCTCTACTCTGAGACCAAGAGTGTGCCCGTCTGGGAGGGCGGAGTGTGCCACTACCTGTAAGTCACACATCTGGCCTCGCATGGTTCTTCTCGTCACGGAGCTGAGGAAAAGCAGAGCTGGTTTTTATAACTGACCGGATGTATGTTTTATCCTTTGCAGGTACAAAAGGACGTATAAAGTACAGCAGGATGTTTGTTATCGAGAGATTTGTGAACCGACGCCTCCAAAGAAAAGTCAGAGTGAGTTAAAAAAATGAAAGAATAAACAAAGCTGCCTGAGCAGTGTTGAAGTTGTTTTTAGCAAAAGATCCAATGTGACTCTTTTCACACCATGATATTGTCTTTCCTAACAGTCAGAAGAACAAACAGACAACAATAAAAGGTTTGTGTTCTTTCACACAATCAATACAATTCTATTATTCATTTCATGTACGTGCACAAGATGGAAAGATCTTCGATAATTGTCTAATGAACGTTGTTCCTCTTTATTATCTAGAACACTTGGGTACTAATGAAAGGACTGTCATCACTGTCGTGTGGAAAATCTTCAAATTCAGTGTTTATAATCTACTTGAAGTAACTGATTATTTTTTTGCTGAGAAACTCTTGTCAGAGCCCACTGTAACATTTTTTTAAAACATGTTTTAAGAAACAAATCATCATTGATGTGGCAATAAGGTTGTGTTTGTTCATTCCTGAGAGCTGTGTTGGGCGCCGTGCCTCGTGAGAGGACTTTGGTCGATCAAATATGAAAAAAAGGCCCAACATCATTTACCATATGCGATGCACGATGACAGATTGTTTTATACGCACAAACACACACGTGTGCAAATGTTACCGGTGAGCAGTCGGCTGTACTGCACCGGAGACCTTATATACCTCATGTCCATGTCCATGCTGACACATTAGGAGAGGTTTTTTATGATTTGTGATTCAGCTGCAGGTGTTGTCCCTCAGGTAAAATAACTGTAGAGTGTTCCGAGTCCCAATCTTTTCCTTGTGCCCTCCCCCACCGCAATCTCCTTAAAAGACGATGGGAAATGTATGCTTTCTCCACACTCCATGAAATCATCTCTTGCTCTGACAACGGCGCACAGTGTTCCCTGTGTATAAATATCTTTCTCTGTGTCTTAGCAGGCATCACTGCTCGCTATTCTGTAAATAGTGTTTATAGGCCATTTTGTAGGTGAATATTTTAATAATAAAAATGTTAAAATGTTTTGGGCTCCCTTTGTCTTTTGGGGTTTACATGTGCATTATGGATTAATTCTTAGTAAGTGGACAAAGGTCTTCTAGAAACCATTGTGTTTTTTGCTCAGTTTATCATTCCCATATATGCATATGAACCTGCTCAAATGTTTACTTCTAAGCAAATCTGTTGATGTAATACTACAGTATTACATCAATACTGTAGCATTACTGTACATGTAATACTGTAGTATTACCATCACACATGATCAATACTTTCATTCCAATAGCTCTGGGCCATTGGTATGAAAGGCTGCCAAAAGTAGCAGCATAGGAAGTGGGAACCGTCATGGCTGCCGTGATCTCATGCCAAGAATTATTCAGTTGTAGTGAGAACTAGAAACCATCTTGCGATGGGATTACGCTGAAATGGTCTCAGTGAGCGTAAAAGTGGTGAAGCCTCCACTTCCTACCCCGATACCTCTGGCGCCCGTGCTGGGACCACGACCCCCTTTGAACCTGACCTTCAATTTGATCTCAACTACACACCTGTAAAGTCTTTGGATGGCGTCTTGCGCTGTTGTGATGCTTTCACGTTGACAACATCTATTCATGCTAAAACACCATATGAAACGTAATAATAATTTGAATAATGATTGTGTATATAGTACAGTTTGAAATGTCAATCTGCTTCCCATAAAGGGTTAAAGTAGAGCCAAGTTTCTAATAAAAACACATCAGAACCACAATTCTCGGGGAAGGTTGATGCTACCAAATGGCAAAGTACTCCAAACTGCTTCAGTGGTAGTTCCTGCTGCAGTCTGTGTTGCAAGGACCACATTTTTGTCATGATGACGAGGTGATAACAATACCAGCGTTGTTGTTGCAGCTGATAACAAGCACCAGACTGGAAGTGTTTTCACAATAGTTTATCAAGAGGAGGGAAGAGGGACCAAAGCCTGTTGGACTCCTACTTTACGTCATATTGTTGAGCAGCTGTGGGAACACAGACTTGCAACAACAACAAAAAAGCCTAACTTTAATCCTCAAAGAGACCGATACATGGGACAGTACAGTCCCCCAGCTTCACAACTCAACCAAGTAACGGTGACAAATCCTCATATGCGTCACCAGAAAGGTCTGTACTCAGACAGGTACTCAAACAGACAGGTGGCACACTAAAGGGAAAACCTTCATAAAAATGACAAAACCAGATGCTTCCATACTGAGCTGGAGGGGTTCTCTGAAGGACTTGCTGATTGAAATGGTATACTATACGTCCTTCACCTTCACGATATCTCAATTCAGGATGGTATTTATCCCTCCAGTAGAGATTCAGGAAGCAGTGGTAATGTTTCAGAGGCTTGTGGTCCTTACACTTGTGTGTCCTACATAAAGACTACATGGTGCCAACGCTCAGTTACAACAATAGGTCTCTGTAAAGTCAATGTATTACTACGAGCAGTAACTATTGTAAAACCAATTTAGCATGGTGTAGTCATCATTTTAATTAATGTTGTGTGACGGGTTTCTTTCTGCTTTAAATAATTACATGAAAAAGTACAAAATTAGACTTTGCAGCGGTCCATGCTTGCATATGGTTACTTAAATTGTTTCCCATTGGACAGATGGAACAGCAACATGTGGGTGAAATAAGTTTTGAATTGACTGGTGAAACAGGCAGCTTTATGGCCCTGCTTCTGTGATCCTGTGGTTGGCAATTCTATCCAACAATATTTTGAGGTATCCTACCTGGAACTAAAGATCTCTGTACGAGCTGAACTAAGACATCTACAAATAACCTTTTATAGCAAAACTGTGGACATTTTCTGGCTTCATTCTGCTGACCATTGAGCTTGGTAGGCCGTGAAGCCTAAAGACGACGCCATGCCACCCAAAGCTTCTAACAATGCCACTGTGGAATATGTCACCATGGCTAAAATGTGTGAATTGTTGGATCAGCAAAAAGACTTCTACAAATCTTTGCTTGAACAACAGGAAAAAAGCTTGAAAACATGTGTACAGATCATAGTTGACTCTTCAAACAGGAGGATTGATGATCTGTTGAAACAGGCCTATGGTCTTAAAGTGAGTCTAGAAATGACTGATTTCAAAATGTCATGTAAAACTGGTTCAAAAAATAAACCAAGAACCAACCAAAAGAAACCAAGACAGATTTGGACACAATCTGCAAAAGCTTGATCTCAATACCAGGGCCAGTCTAAACGCCATACTATTGTGATGGATGGCATTAAAGAGTCTGGTAAAGAAAACCCAACTGTGAAGAAAATGTGAGAAAACTCTTCAGTGAAAAACGACAACTGAATCATTTGAAATTAAGAGTTGGATGGGACCCATCGGGTTGGAAAGCAGACTCCATCAGCACATAGGCCCCGACCCATTGTGGTCAAATTTCTAAGGATGCAGGATAAACTCTCTGTTCTACATTAAGCTAAACATCTGAACGGCTCAGGCATCTTCATCAACGAGGACTTCCCTGAATCCATCCGCCAAAGAAGAAAAGAACTACTCCCAGCAATGAAGGTGGTTCGAGAAAGGTGACATTGCACATTTGAGATGCGACAAACTTGTTGTCCATCCACCTACCCAAAGCCCACATCAACAAAGAAATGTTCAGTCAGGCTCCTTAGTCTCCAACCTCAGGGATGTATTAAGTACTTTTTACTTAGTTTTGATCTGTATACATGATTCTTTACATACACTATGATTTACAACACATCTGATCTAAAAGGACAGACCTTTACACCTTTTGATCCCTTTACCAGTGACTCTTATCATTTTGATGTTGACCCTAATTTACAGTTTTTTCATCACTTGATGTTTATAACCTCTGTAGTTTTTATGATCAAAGTTAGTTTAATGACTTATGTGTTTCTCTGCCACTGAATACGTTGTCTACTTTTCATCTGAATGTGGTAAGGCAGGCCATGGGCAGCCTGACATTTGGGACCCATGCAGGGGGGCAGGGCCTTTAAAAAGGGGTGGGAAGCTCACCTGTGCCCTTGATAGCGAGCACACCTGAGAGCAGCTGAGACCAGCCATATGGAGACTAATTTGGTGAGCTCTCTTTTCTTTTGATGCAGGTTTTAAAAGCATGATTTTAGTGTGTTTAATGTTGTAATGTGTTGTTGTAATGCTTTCTTTCTGTTTTTGAAGAGCCTTTGAAAAAAACACCACTGTTTTTCCCAAGCCTTTTACAATTTACATGTCCTTTTTTTTTAAAGTATTCATTTAGCATGAGCCGTTTGTTTGATTTGAGCTTGTGGGTTTTTGTATTGGGCTGAGGAGAGAGGCCGAGTGACAGGGCAGCCATTTTACGTCGGCATTTTATTGTGTTATTTTGGTTGGTTGCTGTGCCTGATTATATTCAATTTTGTTTGTGCGATTTATTTACTGTCTTTATTTACTGCAGCTCCGTCGCCCTTCTCTCTCTGACCGTGCAGTTTAAGTACCACACGACTTACTTTTGGTTTGTACACTTTTGATTTGAATAATTTGAACTCTAGTTGGTAATAAAGCTTTTGTTTGGTATTTAGTCTCTGGCTCCAGTTTATTCTGGGTGTTGTTGGGGATTTATCACCAGGTCACATGAATATAAGAAGTCTTCCTAGCAATTATGACAAATTAATTCACTATTTCTTCACTGAAGCATGATTTTTTCAGTTATTGCCCTGTCAGAAACATGGCTTACTGAGGTCTCAAGAGACCTCTTTTAAAATACAACTCTGTTCAAGAGGGAATAGATTTGGAGGTGGAGTATCTCTGGTTATTTAAAGTGACTATGATTTCAAAATTAGGGATGATCTCACTTTGAAGTCAGAGGATGAGGTGGAATCTGCTATTTATTGCCCACCTGACTCTGTTATCAAAGTTTTTAATGACAGTCTGGGCGGTTCTCTTGGCCTAATAGACAATGAGGATAAACTTTGTTACATTAGGCGATTTCAATATAAACCTTATAAAAATCGAATACATACTCCTACTGGGGATTTTCTTAGTATCCTTTACCCTAGTTACTTTTTCCCTCTTATTCATAAAGCAACATGAGTTACAGAAAAATTCAGTGACTCTTTGAGTGAAGGAACTAAATCTGGAGTCTTTTATCTCAAATTGTCTGATAATTTTCCCATTTTTTAATACGCTGCAATCGAGATGAAGAGAGCTAAACGTACGAAGAAAATGATGGAAAAAAAGAATTATGAGCAAGTCAAATATTTCTAAATTTAATATTCTTACCAGTATTTCATGGGAAGATTTATATGTGGAAAATAATGCTGCATTGGCATATCAGAAGTTTATGAAAGTTATTAACCTTAGTTTCAATGATTACTTTCCAATTTGTAGTTCCACCAAGAAAAGCAATCATTTAAACCCTGGTTTTACAATAAATTTACTCGAGCAACGACTACTGCTAATATCATTAAACTCCTACTCTTACTTATGGTGCTTATGTAGAAATAATTATACCCATACCTTTTAGATCTGCAAAAAATAAATATTTCAGTGAGACATTTCTAAAGTGTTCAAATGATATAAAAAATTCAATTCAGTTTATTTTTGTATAGCCCAAAATCACAAATGGAAGATTTGCCTCGGCGGGCTTTACAATCTGTACACATGACATCCCTGTCCCAGGACCTCACATCTGATCAGGAGAAACTCCCCCAAATAAAGATAGTAAAACCCTTTCACAGGGAAAAAGGGGAAGAAACCTGAAGGAGAGCAACATAGGAGGATCCCTCTCCCAGGATGGACATTCTGGTCACATGTTATGTGACCAGAATGAGCAACGTAACAGAGTTGCAGCACATTACATGAATATGAAAAAAAAACAACTCATATAATGAGTGGTAGGCATGGACCACGATCCAGATAGCCACAGTCCATCGTAGCATGCAGGACCAGTTCCAGACAGCCACAGTCCATCGTAGCATGCAGGACCAGCTCCAGACAGCCATGGTCCATGGAAACTTGAGGCAAGGAAGCGCAGAGGCTCCCGGAGAGGAGTAGAGTTAGTAATGTGCATTGAAAGACAATAATTTATCCAGAAGGAGAGAAGAAATGAGAAGGGAGATGAGCAAAAGGAGAGGAGCTCAGTGTATCCTAAGATGTCCCCAGCTGTCTAGGCCTATAGCAGCATATCTAAGGGAGGCAGTGAGAGGAAGGAAGCCTTCTGACTGACTCACGTGGTGGATACCCCCGCGACTCAAGAGAAAAGTTGTCTGACCCAACCTCTCAAAGAAAGCTTCCTGGATCAAAGATCCGGGTTTTACTATAAGCACTGTCAAAGAGGAAAGTCTTAAGTCTACTCTTAAATTAGGTGACCGTGTGAGCCCCCTGGACTGAAAGTGGAAGCCTTTTCCACAGAAGACGGGCTTGATAACTAAAGGCTCGAGCCCTCAACCTATTTTTTAAGACCATGGGAACCATAACTAACGATGCATTCAATACACACAACTCTCTAGTGGGGTAGTATGGCACTATAAGCTCCTTAAGATGTAATGGTACATTACCAGTTAAGGCTTTATAGGTGAGAAGGATTTTAAATATAACTCTAAATCTTACAGGAAGCCAGTGGAGAGCAGCTAATACAGAAGTAATATGATCTCTTTTTCTAGTCCTCGTTAGTACACGAGCTGTAGCATTTTGTATCAACTGGAGAGACCCAAGGGCCGTACCATAGCAGCCTGATAATAAGGAGTTAAAGTAATCTAGTCTTGAAGTAACAAATGCATGGATTAACACATAGTAATAAAAATCAGGTGCTACAAAGAGTAAAGACTACCAAAGAGCTTCCTTCAGTCTTTTTGGGTGGTGATAATTCTCTTGACAAGCCATTTGACATTGCTCAAAATTTAATTAATTTAATTAATTCTTTGTAAACATTGGTCAAGATTTAGCTAACATTATTATGGCTTGTCATGGAAATCGACTGGATTTTATTCCAACAAATATCCCTATTATCTCTAATTTTATGCCCCCAGATATTCAAGAAATAAGTGATATACTTGATCTCAAAACCCCTATGGCTGGCCATAACGTTTCTGCATTTCTTGTCAAACAGGTGAAACAGTCGTTACTGCAACTTGTTCACATCTTCATCTTGTCTTTAAAAACAGGTGTTGTGCCAGAAGATTTAAAAATTGCTAAAGTTATCCCTTTGTTTAAAGCAGAAAACCCATGTTTTAACAACTATAGATATTGTTTCATATAATCTACTTCAATTCTTTACAAACATCAGTATGGTTTCTGTAAAAATCATTCAACATATATGGCCTTCTTTACCTTGATAAAGTTATCTCTACACTTGACAACAATGAATTTATTTGCAGTATTTTTATAGACCTTTCCAAAGCCTTTGAACCATAATTTCATATTGGTAAAAGCTGCATAAATACAGATTTCATGACACTGCATATGAATGGGTAAAAAGTTATGTCACCAACAGAAGACAGTTTGTTTGTGTTAAAGGCTGTTACTCAAACAAAGCTTGACTAATATGTGGGGTTCCACAGGGATCCATTCTTAGTCCATTATTATTGCTAATTTAATGATTTGTCAGAGTCAAAAAGTATTTTTCCGATGTTTCAAATGTCTGATTATGGGAGCTAATGCTGGTTTAACTGCCTATGCTACAAATTAAATAAGCTATCTTCAAAAAATCTAATTGTATTATTTTCAGTGGAAAAGAAACTTACTCGAAGGATTTAACTTAAATTAAAATTGAATCTCTTGATATGCCTCCAGTGCCATCTATAACATTTCTAGGAATTATTATTGATGAAAGTTTAAGTTGGAGTAAACATATTGACTGTTAGAAGTACTTTTTCTACTTCTCTGAAAAAAATGTTAGTCCTCCAGAATCATTTTGTTAGGATTGCAACATAATCACAGTCACACATCTCAGCTGCTCCTTTATTTCACAAACTACAGATTCTTACTATTTATGACATTAACATTTCTTGAACTTGCATTTTCATGTATAAGATACTCTTAGGTGAAGGAAATATTTCTGATCATTTCAACACCTTTAAAGTCAATTTACAGATTAATTCTTACTCAACTCATCAATCTTCACATCTTCATCCTCCCAAACTACTGACTAGCAGTAGTCCATTTTGGCGATTTCGGGGAACCAAATTATGTAATGACTTTTCCCACCTTACAAAGAAATGTCCCTCTATAAAATGTTTCAAAAGTTGCCTAAAAGAAAGTCTAATTGCTGTTTTTTAAGGTTTTTTTAATTTATGGATTACTGTTCACGTCTTTCTTGTTTTAACTGTTTTATCAAAATGTTTAGCTGTTTTCACTCATGGGGACTTGTAAAATTACCATTGCTTAGAAAATACCACAGGGGGATAATCCACTATCCCTGAACAAATGCAAGCATGCTTACTTTCACATGCACACACACACTCACACATGCACACACATGCCTATACAGATTCAATATAATTACATTTTTTTCTTTTGTTGTCTATCTCATGCATTTTATGTTTGTAATTTTGTAAAATTGTAATATATTATATAGGTGGAGGCTTCAAATAAGCCCAGTTTGCTTTTTGTCTCTTCCTGCACTGTGATATTTATTTATCTCTGTGATTTTTATTGTTTGAATTGTATGAATAAAAAATTGTAAAATTAGATTAAGACAGGGTAGTTGGCCAGTAACTCCCACTGATCCCATCGCTGAGGGCACGTGATTGAAGACGACTGACATGACCCCCTGAAACCAAAACAAACGAAAACCGTACATGCACTCAATGGAATTATGTCTTTTAATAAAAGCTGATGTCTTCCTACTAGTTTTGGTGGTCTAGATTAAAATGGGGTCCCTCTCGTCAACCTTTAAAAAAAATGCAGTCTTCCCATTATATAGTCAGGGTTTGCATTTGGGCATGTTTAGGATCCTCCAGATCCGCGGTTTGTGTGAGGCATTTAGGGATCCTCGGAACGTCCCAAGTTGTACGTGTCTTTCCTGCGGGCTTGCCCAGCCTTCCCATTCGAGTGCTTGTTTGGAAAAAATGTTGATAGATCGTTAGGAGTCACTGTTATCACATTTCATGTAATAAATTCATAGTCGTTATTTATACAATCAAATTGAATATAATATGACACTATTGCTGATATACATAGCATACATTAGTAACAACCAAGTTGAAGGTAACAACAAATAAGACACAAATACACAATAATACAAATTATAGATACGGATTTTGCAGTATGTTTGGCTTCAGTACTCACTCAATGTGTATATCCTTATTATTTATTATTTCCATTAGTTCGGAAAAGCTATTTCCGACAGCACCTGAAGGCAACATTCCACTTCTGTAGTTGGAGCAGCGAGTTTCCCCGCGGCCCCCCTTCTTCCTGCTCCGAGTGAAAACTGAGATTGTGAGAAAAGAGCAACGGGAGGAAACACCGTGGAGGGAGAAAAGTGGATGTATTAGCTAGTTTGCTACTTTAGAGACACCTTCCCCCCACTACTTTGGTATTCCGCCTGCGCAAATTTAAGCGCCAAAATGTGGCGATATCCCATTTGTGTTTTGTGCGCTGGGAAAACATCGTAAACCGAAACGTTCAACGACAGTCGGACCAAAGACTGTTAGCACAGCCCCGACGGGAGTTAGCCCGCTCCGGCTAACGTAGCCTGTCTGTGCTAGCAAGAGAGGACGAGAAAGAAGAAGAACGAAAAAAACAGGCTGGTGGAAAAGTGGGAACGGGTCAAAGTGGCGTTGCGGCGGAAAGTAACGAGTAATGTTGCCTCCCGGGATTAACTTCAGATACGGATGAGAAATAAGTTGGGGAACAGCGAGAACTACTGCGAGCCAGACGACCACTGCGATGTTGGGGTTGGTTCGCGGCTCTGGCAGCCCACCGGAGTCCCTGGGTTGGCCCCACTCGGTGCCGTGGAGGCTCGGGGGCTTCTTCTTCCTCCTGCTCCTGGAAGGGGCAGGCTGCCTCGCCAACCCGAGCAGCACTTCTGGCGTCGACAACAACCACAACCAGCAGCAGCCCAATGTCAACATATACATGAGTGTCGAGGAGGTGAAGAAGCTTTTGGGTAAGAAGGCCCGCGTGGACAGACAGCTGTCTTCAAACTTTGTTTTTATCTGTGTGTGTGTGTGTGTGTGTGTGTGTGTGTGTGTGTGTGTCCTCCACACATCTTCATTTGTTTTTCTTCTAAAACACGACTGAGCACTTAGAACATAGAATATTAGCACATAGAATGGAAAAAAGTTTCCCTCAATACTTTTGCAGACACTCTTAATATCCTGATATAACACTTTTTATAACATAACAGAGACAAATAACACAACTTTGTCTCTAAAAAGCCTCATGCTGTGGGTGTATGTGAGATTAACATTTGCCATATGTCATTACAGAAATAGTAGACAGTGGCTGTCAATATTAGCACAATTATAAAGATCAAGATGTAATACCTGATTAAAACCAGTAAAGGTAAGTGTGTGGCTTCTAAATCGCAGGAACTTTGATGTACAACCTTCCTTCACTCAAAAGGGCAAACGTTCCATCATTTAGGAAAACACTGGCTTGCAAGCAGCTTCCCAGCTGTTGTGTGGTTTAGCAGAGGGGCTCCATCAACAAAGGTATGCTGATGTGTCACCAGGACTTGTGGTGAAAAAGAAGGACTGGACCATTGCCATACCAGATAGGATGTTAGTGGGGTTTCAGTTTTAGCTGATGTGAAGGGAGCTGCAGGGAGCAAAGTGGTCCAGTTTGTTGATATTGGTGTTGGAGTCCATTAAGGTGCTGCAGATGATGCACCAAGTTGTGTTATGATTTTGCTTCCCCATATTAGGCATTAGTAATTGAGCTAGACTGTACACACAAAAGCTTGCGAGACCTGCGTAATAGACATAAATGTGCTGTGCAGTTTGACTTTTGAAAGACATGTTGGCTATAATGACGTCTGTGACTGTAAAAGAAGAGGAAGAGGAACAAAGGTTTAATGGTTGAGTCGGTTTATGGATTGGTCCTGAACAGTTCATTTGGGGTTTACTGAAGTTGTGTTGAAGGTGCAGTTTGTAACTAGTCGTTTACCGCCACCGGGTGCAACTTTTCCGGCTTACAACTGGGTAGAGGTGCTCATGCGCAGGGCCTTTTGTGGAGGGAGGACGCTGATGCTGCAGCTGCCATCATCCTCGTGGTGGCGTCAGCTTTTTTGCATTTAGTGTAATGCGGTCAGACTCGGCTACATTGTGTGTTCTGTCGACAAATCAATCTGGAGGAAGCATCAACGGTGCCCAGGTGAACATGAGTTTATGTCTCAATCTCTAGTTTCAAGTCTTCAATACAGTATGATGCTCATTTAGTTAATTATGGTCATTTAGAGTCAAACACAATAAAGCAGAGGATGCTTTAGAGTGGGCTGACTGTGACTGCGGTTACATGCATTCAAATTACTGGCTTAATCGGACTGAAATCGAATGATCCCGTTCATGTAACCACCTTTGTTCGAATAATTGCGGTCCGACTACGACCAGATTAACACCCCTGGATAACTCTGTCCGACTCAGTTGATAATTCGGACATCCGGGCATGTAAACGGTGAATCGGATTAGGAACTGGACTATGCGCCTTTGCGCATGCTTAAGATCCTGCCGCCCTCCTCCCTCCCTCTCATCCCTCCATCTTACAACTTCAACCTTTTCACATGAAAGTTCATTATAACCTTTTTGGTTCCTAAAAAACTATTGTTTTAGCATTCAGTTGTACTTAGTTCCACCCTCTCATGTCAGTTCTGGTTGCTAAGATGGCAATAGCCGAAATGCCAAACTTGGAGGCAGGCTTCAAAACGGAAGACCACAAACCAGCGGGTGAAACCGTGGTGCCTACAGGTTCACCAGGTTTTCCTGATTACTGTATTGATCCCCAAATTAGGATGCTTTCAAAAGTGTCCAGCTGCCACCAGCCCTGTATGCACACACGGTCTGATATACATGCCTACAACCTCTGTAGACAAAAAAAATTGTAATCTTCTAAAACTGTGAACCACAAAGAGCTTGTAAAGTAACAGGGTCTTGGGACGGCCACAACAAATATGGAATGGAGCAGTTATTCTTTTTATTAGTTACACCTGTACCTGATACGTCTAATTGCTTTCTTAATCCCATCAGCATCCAGTAACCATGCAACTCCCACGTTAGCTCCAGTCTGACCAAAAATACAAATTTGTTTTTGTCGCATCTTAGTTGACTACTCAATGTATAGTCATATGATATAGTCATTCCATTTGAATCAATTTTTAGTCATTGTTTCTTCTCTCAATTTGATCATTTCATTTTTTTAGTCGGGAGATGAAATATGATATTGAAAAGAAAGTATGTTGACAAATACATTTTGCCATCGTGTTTGTTGACAAAATGAACACTGATTCAGACCATTTTGCAGTTTCTTTAAATCCATCTTTAATTGCAAATATTCAGTAATGAAATGGTATTTAGTATCCCTCCCCAATAAAGCACAGACGTTATGAAGCCATGCTGCGGTCTCGCGATTCTTTTCAGCAGATGGACTCTGCGTTGAGGATTTCACTTTGATACCTTTCACAAACAACCTGACTCTCGAGGGGCTGCTGTGGAGCAGGAAAACGTCATGCCCCAATTGAAACAGACGCAGCGTGTTTGTCTATGAATGAACTGCAGGCAGCATCCCTGATTGTTTTTGCATGTGACCGCTGGGGAGGGAACAGTCTGACTCGAGAACCTAGCTCTCCGCATGCATTCCAACCCTCAGCTCCCCCATATCAGCTGCGTCTCGAGACCCGCGTCCTGGGTTTTGAATTGTGTCGCAGCTGCCGGCTCGAATTCAGTTACTCCAGCCATATTGAATCAGTTTCTGCTGTACGGCAGTTGAAAAATGTTAAAAGTGCCCACAAGGTATTGCTTGCACGGCAAATTTTCCAGACCCAGAGCGGAAGAACTGTTCCAGATTTGAATCAAAAGCTGCCCAGATCACACTTGCTCTTTTTAGACATAACGCCACCTCATTGATCAAACTGACATGTGTGTAGCATTATAGATTTCTCAAGCGTTATGAAGGTCCATGATGGTTGTAAGAGATAGCTAGAGAATCAGATCAGAAAGAAACGACATTTGAGTAGTAGGAATAGAGGGAATAAGGGGTATAATTCAGTCTGTAAAGCACCAGAAAAATGCCCATCACAATTTTCTAGACCACACGCTGACATATTTGGTCGGAGCAATAATCATACAGACAAAGATAATCAGTTTGCAATAATTTGAGACCGAGATAAAGGCATTTCTGCGGGAAAAATGACTTCAATGACCATCACACTTTGATTTTCTCTTCGTCAGCTAATCAACAAACTTTTTAAACCCAAGAGCCGCGCAGCAATGTTTACCATGAAGGTTTTACAACTTTTGAACCTTTTTATTAAAAAGATTGTTCAGATATGTATTAACTATTGCGAGAGAGACCCTAAACAGAAATGTAAGGCTCACACTACATTCATAAGGCCCATGACCCAAGCTATGACATCGACTACACAAGCTTCAATAGCTTCCTTTCTTTCTCTGTTTCCTGGCATCCTCACGATCCATGTGATCATTTTGAAAATGAGGATGAAGTAAAAATAAGATATATGTCCTTTCATTTGCTGTCTCCTATAATAATGGCCGTCTCTTTTTTTTTTCGAGTCCAGTTTTCCACGGTAAACCAGGCAGGCAACACATAACTCTGAGGAATTTTCTCCCGCTGGAAAGTAAGCACTGAGAGAGTCTGTTTTCTAGGTCTTGCATGGCATACTCGCTGTGTTCCCGGCGCTCACTGTAGTCGCGCTGGTCTTTTTCCAGTTGAAGCTACAACATAGCTGGACATAACAAGCAGTTCCCTGTTAGAATGCTTGCGGGAAAGAGGATCTACACTTGTTGGCAGATTCTAATCGGACAAACGCCACCTGGTATTACAACTACTTCACATGTAGTAATTTAAAAATCTTTTGTCGATCAGGGAAACATTCTAGCAAAGTTTATTCCACAGGCTCGACCAGTTAAATAGGTCAGAGTTTGGCTTAAATCTGGCTGAGCATGCGAAAACGGAAATACCCAGGTCTAAAAGATATGAACTAAAATCGTTGGCGTATTGTAAAGAGCCATGTGCATGCCTCCTTCTCTCCTCTTGCTTCTCCAAAGAGCTGAAAGAAAAGCAGCGGCTTTGAAAAAGAGCCTGTGAACAGTGAGGAGTGATTGGCAGCAGCATTCATTTCCTTCATGCCACTCTCCAAGGATCTTTCTGTTGAATAGGGAAGCCCCCGCTTTCACATCTTTTGTCTGAGAGCAGCAGCTCTCAGACAAAAGATGGGTGGTTGCCTTACAGGAGCTTCTGTAAAGCAAGCACACATCTTATAAATTGCTACCCTCGTGTTAAAACGTGTAAAAACTGAGGGTTTTTTGTATGTCCGCGTGACGTCAAATGCCGTTCTAGCGTAATTCTATTGAGACCTTTGTTATGCTGGAGTTACATTGATTTAATTTAGCTGTTGTGGAGAGGAAGCTATATTTGGAGCGGTCAATGTTGAAGCCAGGTATTTTTCAACCCCTGTAATTCCGTCACGAAACACACCTTTCTAAACTATATTATAAAAAAAAGTAAAACAAAATATTTGACCTCGGTCACAACCATCCAGAAATAGCTGGGCGAGATGGTGTGCGTGAGACCTCTGAAATGACCCGTTAGTTTGCCTCAAACCACAAATCATTTTTCTCTTTCAGTAAACCAGCTGATATTTGTTGAGTAAACAAAGGAGCCCCTTTAAGCAACAAATAGCCATCAACGAGGTGCCTATAAAAGGGGCAGCGGCAGACAGTCTTCTGCTCAGATTCTTTTCCCCTCCTTCATCCTCGCCTGCCCTCGGGGCACCGCATTGAAATAAAAGAAGGAAACTGATGTATGGTGTCTTTTGAAGCGAATCAAAAGAGAAACCGCAGAGATATTGTGACTTAATGTGTGTTTTTGCTCTCCAGCTGAAAGGTGCTCTCAAATGTGAATATGTTTGCGGCCGGCACAGGCTTTCGTCGGGATGTTTGGTTGTGCTTCCCAGGAACATACTGCATAATGATATTCTGCACGATGGGTGCGCCTTCCTTGTCATTTTTGCACTTTGATGTCAACGCTTTTCTTCAATTGCAGGAGGTGCGTTGGATTTCTGTTGGGACATGCACGAGAGCTCATCTGTGCCCAAAATCTCTCTTGAAAAAGAAAGGTGTGCGGCTTCCAGTTAAAAAAAAGCCTCAGTTGCAAGGTTCCGTCCAAATGTTGCGCAGATTTCAACCAAACGTTCCAGATATTCAGCAAAAGTGAATTCATTTGTGTTTTTTCCATCCACAACTTATGTCAGTGTAGACCACAGTGACTGTCGAAGCGTTCTTCAGATTCAGGCAGATCAGGGTTTCCCACAGAGTTAGATTCTATCCATGTTGGGAATAAATTGGCTTTCGATATTTCTTAAAACTGTCGCCATGTATGGGAATGAACCTTGTGGGCAAAATTTGTCACTAGAAGTCCCGTCGGTCCACCAAGGGGTGAGCGCAGTGCAGTAGTCCGTGGGGTCCAGCCCACTTCAGTAAGATTCAAATGCTTTCCACACCTCAAGAGTTACTAGAGGACAACTCCGATGACGTAGTTAGTCTTAGTCCAACCACGCAGACTTTGTTTCCAAGAAGAAGAGTTAAAGAACAACAGACTCAAGTGCCCTACATCAAGAGTAAACTGCCACATGGGCTGACATGTCTCAGCCGGATTCCTCGTGTTTAAGTGGATGTTTTAGTGCTGCAACTAACGATTATTTTAATAATCGATCAATTAGTTGATTATTTTTTCAATTAATCGCATAAAAAAACTAATAATTTGAAAGCCTTAATTTGCAACCCTTTATTACAAAAACCGAACCGACTGCAAATTCAGTGCAAAAAAATATTAACAATATAGAATTTATAAAAAAAATAAAGAAATACAAATCAGAAAACTTAATAGGATTTGTTTGAACGTCAGAACTTGTTCTATCCATTCACAGACGCTCACACACATGCACACACACTCACAGACACACACTCACAGAGATGCACATTCACAAACTCACAGATGTACACACTCAGAACTTGGAGAACAAGAGATGATATTCCAGAAGTAACAACTCAATGTATCAACGGATAATTTACGGACTGCACTTTACCGAAACAAAGGTCGTTAATTAGATATTGAACTACAAATCCCAGCAGCACTTCCTCTGCATGAAGCCACATTATATCAGACTGTTGAACGCAGGTCTGCGTTCTGCACCTCACAGGAGATATTTACGCGTTGCTTCTCTTGAAGCCTCCGCAGTATTTAAAAACGAAGACGTTATCTAACCCAACAGCGCGGCTCAAACACGGAGAATGAACGACTAGCTAGCAAGCTAACGACAACGGTTAGCTAGCTGTTAAGTTGATATACACGCAACGCGACTATGCAGTGACATACGAGAGGCTGCCCACTAACCTCCTGGACCTGCGCGCTCCGCTCCACTCAACTGGTTTTTGTTCAATACTCAAACATCTCCGCGACTTATTGAGTGGCGTAATAATCGCGCGACACAACGAATCGATCATGAAATTCGTTGCCAACTTTTTAAATCGATTTTTATCGATTTCATCGATTCGTTGTTGCAGCCCTAGGATGTTTTTAAAAGCAAAGGGTTGCAACAGGAGACCGGTTTTAATGTTGAAACGCAACTTGCAAGTCTAAATCGGCACTTAAAGCCCCGCCCTTTTCTGGATTTGGTTTGAATAGGTCGCCGTTTGTACGATACTCGCTTCCCAGTCGTTCATCATCGGTTTGAATACGATCTGTCGCGGACATCTTTGTTTGAATGATTGGCAGTAAGCTGTATTGTGTTTTGTTCACATGGGTACTGTAGTTTTTATTTTTTACTCATCTGGTGGCGATAATTCTTCCTAAATAAAGACGGGAGCAGTAATAATACCAATCAATCCATAGAGATTTCAACACCGGGCTACTTCAGGCGATCTCAGTGTCCTCGCTTTTCTGGTGTGTGAGTGATATCTTAGACCTTGAGATCTTTCCAACATTAATCCCCCTCTTGCTTGATTCATGCCGGTCAATATGTTTGGAGCCTCCAGTTGATAGAGTTTCCCTCGATTTTCTCCTTCCATGGTTAAATGTCGCCAGTATCCTCTCAGCGAGAGGCTGGAGGGAGTGTTTATCTCCTGAGCACTCAGGGATGAAGGCTTTGGGAGGTATGGTGTCGACTGTGCGCACAAGAGGGTCTTTGTTGTATCCGTCCTGGACCGTACCACCTGGCCACTGTCCTCTTTTGTTCTCTTTCAAAACGTCAGCAACGCGATCCACAGATTCGCAAGAGAACACTGCACGCCGACCTGTAAACTTTAGGGAGCCCCGAAAAGGATAAGACAAACTAAGATGCTGCTTTAAGTTACAATTTTGCATTGACATCCGTATGTGAAAAGAACAACTTGTATTTATTGTATGTTTTTTTTGTTTTTGTTTATTAATGTCAGGTTCAATACCTGGACTAGGTATCACCCGACTCCCAGGAGCAAAAATGTGGGAGGTGGGACGTTATAGTAATCCTGTCTCCTCTCCCTTAGCCATAAGAGGTGTCAAAGTGCCTTTGAGCAAAGCACTTACATGAGGACTGATTGTACTTGGCAGCTTTATTGTGTTCGTACTCCAGGAATGTCATGAGGGTGCTATGTGGAAAGAGCAGTTGATTAGTTTTGTGTTGAATCCCCATCAAACACAAAAAGATGATCACCTGAGTATCCTCTATGTCTGTTATATTTGGACTTGGAAAAAAAGTGGTCGAAGAGTAGTATATTTTTAAAGGCTGATATAATAATTATAATAGTTTGAGGCAGAATAAAAAAGTGGTAGCCAAATAAAGTGAAGTGCTGCGTTGTATATAAGAGAGAGAAGTTGTATACGGAATATCGCTCGTCTGCTTCTCAAACTATACAATAAATATCGAAAATGTAATTTAAGTAAGCATGACATGTAGGAGATATGTTCTCTTCCTGGTTCTCGTTGCACTTGTGCTTTCCTACTTGGCCCGTGCGCAGATGCTGTCACATGCTGTAAAAGATTTCAAAAGCTCTGGGTAAACCGGCGAGAAAAAGGCCACCGTTGTCCTGACTAGCAAAAACCAGCAGCGCTACCTGGGATTAAGTCGCCCCTTGATATATGATGTAATTTCATCATATTATCCAATAAACAATGTTGGTTGTTATGGCTGCGTGTCACCGCGGGACAAATGACACATCGGTGAAGCCTAGTTTTATACAAACATCGTTGTACATGTCAAAATGTGCTCACTGATTGAGCGGCTTACTGACCTGTTATTTAGAAAAAGAATGAAAAATGGTGTCCACTGAGGTGACGATGAGATGATGAATGAGTACAGTAATCATTTATGTGAAAATGTCACAGATTTAGTTTGGTTTATTTCTCCACGTTTGGTGTCATTTATTTTTTAAACAGAGCATCAAAAATGTAAAAAATAGAGATTCATTACTGTAAACATGAAGTTTGATTTTCCCTCTCACTGTTATTTCATTGTGCTCAAGTGTGTGTGCAAGTGATGGTGTGTGTTCTGCCCCGGCCATTGTTAATCTCTTGACACCCGCATGGATAACTGGAAATGTCATGCAGGAAATAATCCCTCAAAAACACAACGCGCTGCCAAGTCGTGGCGCTGGAATCCAGAATGATGTTATTTTCCATCAGCGTTTTAACGGGCGGCCGTGCGTTTCCGTGGCAGCGAGCGCCGCGGCTAGCACCTCGTAGGCTGTGAAAACGCTAACCAGTGAGAATCTTGTGTACATGCACTCCTCCTGCCAACGCTCTCCCCATTCCAGAGAGTAGTGAGTGCAAGTCAGTGATGAAACGGCAGCGCATGATTCTGCTTCCCTAACTTCAGGAACCACCAGTCCCCCAGTCCTCAGTCTGCGTACAATGACGGGGCCCCTGTTGCCATTCACTCCTGTTCCTGTTTTGAAGTCACTGCAGTTTGGTGGGGGAAAGAAAGGGGTTTCTCTTTAGGGCTGTGGGAGGTACGAAAGTGAGCCAGACTCTCGCTGGTCCTCTTTGGACCTTTTATGCCTGGTTGCATAGTTTAATTGGTATCAAAGCAGTGCGGCCACATGTTGAGACGGAGCCGAGCATGAGAAAGGCAATTATTCCCCAGGACTCGACTGTGTGGTCGTGTGCACACATCTGTCTCCTCTAGAGCCCACATATGTACACATGAGACCTGGAGGAGTCGTTTGTGTTCTGGACAAAATATTAGCGTCGCCGCATTTTCCAAATTCTAATTGTCCCGCTGCGTTTTTAAGGCTGTTGACGTGTATAAATGAAATTATTTTACTCACACAGATTATAGCATGTGTAAGTATCACCCGACTCCGCAGTTTACCTCTGGTGGACTGCGCTAGCAAACTGTGTCCCCTTTAACTCGGGGTCCACTTACGAGCTTCTTCTGAGGACTTTCACCCCTTGGTGCTCATTAGCAGACGTTTGTATTTGGTCACAGAGATTTGAATGAAATTTGCTGAACTGAGTCTGACACTGAGAACCGATGGAGCTCATCTATTAAAGCTTCTGAGACTCCTGACACCATGATAAGATGTGGTTGGGTGAAAGCTCTGGGAAAATCTTTGTTTGTGTGTTTTTCTTTACATGTATAGACTTTGCGTTTATCTTTTTTTGAGTAAAGATGTCCAAGGAGCTGTAATAAATGTAAAGGACAGCCAGCTGTCTGTCTCTGTGGGCCTGGTCGGATACTAGTTTATGTAACACCCGTCCTCTCTCAGAGTTGGTAAATGCCTGAGAATGTTTTTAATTGAGCCAATGTGAGAAAGGTCTTTGAGCCGCAGCTCTGAGGTAGCCCGAGGGTATCGGGGGAGCCTGGGCACATTCTTACCCTCTCTTTAAACTGGATACTCACAGATTGATAGACAGACCCCACTCACACACTAACACTTTCAAGGACTGATAGCACTGCCCCGGGGCAGGGTTGGGGGAATTTACCATCATACATTAGACTCGCGTGTTTTTTCTTATGCAGCAGTGAGGAGAGAAAAAAACAACAACCCTTGTTTATACTCAACTTAACTGAAAGTCTGAATAGTTGAACAATCCGGGTGTTGTTTGAAAGTCCAATTTTTATCTTAGGCATTCCAATCCCTTCCTCTTAACCCTTTGCCTGCCCAATTGTGCTTCCTGGGTTAGAAAATTGCAGTCATATTTGAATGTTCTCGCACTTCAACGTTTTGAAGTTTTTCACTTTGGGCACTTAGAGGTCTCAAGTACTAACAGATGTGGTTAGTCCATCTCCTTTATTGTGGGGAACCCCCCCAGCCCACCCTAATCCAAGCTGGCAGTGTGAGTGGATATTTTACCATTTTCCTCAGTCTGCGTCTAAATCTACCTCTGTTTCCTAGTGGGAGTTTTTTCTTTCTTCTTCTTCTTCCTCTGGATTTCCACAAT
Organism: Clinocottus analis; assembly: GCF_023055335.1. Classification (NCBI taxonomy): domain Eukaryota; kingdom Metazoa; phylum Chordata; class Actinopteri; order Perciformes; family Cottidae; genus Clinocottus; species Clinocottus analis. Next base: position 6,604,849 of record NW_027175987.1, on the reverse strand, counting down.
ATTTCTCATAAGATACACTGTTATGCCCTCTTCCCTCACACAGGCCTTGACGCAGAGCTTTACTATGTGCGAGACGATGTGGTGAATCACTATGCTCTCTCCTTCACCCTGCCGGTGCCCAGTGAGACCAACAGCCTTCACTTCTCATGGCATTCCAAGACAAAGGTAAGCTTCAGACTCGCCAGTCATTTAAGAACCTCTTTAATATACGCTCCATTTGTACGCATTGCAAGGCGGACCGTTTTTGCGTTGACAACTTTCGTTCGTTCCCGTGTTTGTAGGTCGACTACCGGCTTGGCTTCCTCATGGAGAACCCCGTTGCCATGAACCAGCCACGGAGCAACATCTCCACCCAGGGGGAGGTGCCCCGTGTTCCCTCTGGTTTGTCAAACATCTCACATTTTGTTCCATCACACGCTCATAGGGATTCCACATGCTTCAAACTTAGCATACTTTTCCAAATGGTGTCAGGAAAATCCATACTTCTCTCACTGCGTCAATCAGAATTATTGGAAAATGCTCTTGAGTTTTCATTGAAAATCAGTAACGCTTCATGTCAGGTTTCATGCTCTATTCAAGAAGTACTTTGCCATTTTGGTACGATTGATACCTCTCTCTGTTCAGGCTGGGCTATATTAAACGTTTCACAAACAATTTTATATAATCATTCATTGTGAAATAGTTTTTAGCTGCACAAATGGCTCATTTGTGTGACAGCGTGGGCTTGTCTATCATCGACAGCTTTAGAAAGCACATTTACTCAATAAATAACCAGGATAGCAAGGCTTATCTTCTTTTCTTCTTAATCTGCTGCATTATATATATATATATATATATATATATATATATATATATATATATATATATATATATATATATATATATATATATATATATATATATATATATATATATATATATAATTTCAGCATACACCACATAATGAAATGAATGGGAGGATGGGTATTTTTGCTGCAACACCTGGTTTGGTTTTCATGCAGGTTATTTCTTGGCTAGAAACCGCAACTCACTGGAGTCTTTGCTGGTTGCATGGTGACTGCTTAGAGCCAAAACAATGGTCCGGTCCGGTATATCACCCTCGGCAAAATGAAAATTTACACATTGTTTTTGTACGGATTTGAAGTGTAGTGTGTATTATTGAGCTTCAGGGTTGCTGGTTAAATATTAGCGTGATTCCAAAATGTTGAACTTTGTCTTTTAACTTTTTCCTTCACGACTTATATGGACCTGTACTTGCATAGCGCTTTTCTAGTCTTCCGACCACTCAAAGTGCTTTAACACTACATGACATCATTCACCCATTCACACACTGAGGGGAGGAGCCCCCATGAAAGGTGCCACATCAGTTTATTCAACTCCGTAGGCGCAGCTACGGGAGCAATTTAGGGTTAAGTGTCTTGCTTAAGGACACATCGACAGGGGGTAGCGGCGCCGGTGATCGAACCACCGACCCTCTGATTGAAAGACAATCCCTGCTCACCACTAAGCCACAGTTGCTAAATTACATTTAGTTTAGTGAGCAGCTCCATAGATGAGTGTAAGTCCATCCTTTTCTCAATGTCTGACTAAACTGTAACATGATGTTAGGGGTGTAAACAACATTGTTACAATTGCACAATTCTGCCCAACTTAAACAACACAAGTCAAGTCCTTCAGCGATCTCACACAGCTCCGACTTGTGATTGCTAATGTACATCAAAACCATACATCACGCACTGCAGGAGACCACGTTTCTCTAAATGTTTTTTTCGTGTATGTGTGTGTGTTTGTGTGTGTGTCTCTCTACAGTCTTCAGAGTGGACCTCTTCTGCTCCGGCAAGGTGGATGGAGAGGCTGTTTTAACAGTGCAGCTAAATCTGACCATCCACGGCAACAACTACACAGTGCTCAACTTCAAGAGGAGGAAAATGTGCTATAAAAGTAAGTCGCTTTGAATAGTCGGCAAATAGGGTGGTGCAGCCTTCCTGAGTGCTTTTTTTCTCTTCTTCCATTCAGTGTCATTGCATTACCTGTAGACTGTTTTCACAGCAGACATCTTTACATGTCATAGCAATGAAGCACAGGTGCAATTAATCACAGTAACGATGGCTGTGCGTCGTTAACATGATTTGTAATGGGTTAACCTATCAGAAAGGGACACTTACTGTTTTGATACTTGGATAAAATATCTACTTATTCCACATAGAGTGTGTGTGTGTGTGTGTGTGTGTGAGTGTGAGACAGAGTTTTCTTATTTCTTGGATTGCATCCGGGGTGTCGCAGCAGAGGACAAATGGTGACATGCGCTTGCTGTTTTTTTTTACCGCTCCCTGAGCTCACTTGACTGATAGTCATTTTTAAATACAGGAACCCAGAAGCCTAAACCTAAAAAAGCTATTTCAGGTTTGTGTCCCTGGGCCTCCTCAGTTTGAGAGGTTGTCCTTTCCTGTAAACTGGAAACCATCAGAGTTAAGAATACTGCAAGACTCAAGTCTCTCGACTGCTTTTTATCTTGCACTCTCTTGTATTTAGTTTGTACCACCTATTAGTTTGCGGACCAAGAACTATTAGACGAAGAAGAGGTTTGTTTAATGTTAATGACACTCCAATAACATTTATGTAATTGATGATTCATCTGCTCTATTCTAAGTCATTCACCTCTAGAAGGACGAGAGTTTTGGATTTAGCTTTTACTGACTAAAGAAGCAGAAAAAACGAACGCTGGATCATCACTACTTCTGAGACGGCCATTTAGCCTTTTGGTGGTTTTCATGTCCCTTTTAAGGCTCCTGCATTTTTTCTTTCCATATCAATTTAAAACGCCACGGACCACATTTACAGCGTTACTGTTAAGTCGTGTGCAAAAATGACTTCTTGCACTTTGCGGCTGCTTCTTAATGTGGCATCGGCCCGACTTATCTTGGGACTACGTGCATGTCTCTAAATTTTTTGGATACATCAGAAGATATTGACAGTGAAAATGTATCAGTGGATTTTTGGTTTCATACATAATCTATGTTTGTTACTTTTAAATGTTACAAACTGCGCAGAATATTACAGGTGTGTGTGAATAACGTCTGCCAAACAGTTGTCAGTAGAATTGATGTAATAATTCTCCTTCCTCCTCCTTCTATGAACAGGAATAGATGACCCAAAGAGTCCCATTCCTCTCAACAATAACACTCTCCCACGGCCCAACAGTAAGTAATCTCACCCCAACATCATGCTCTGCTTATCTCTGTGTATCATCCCCTCGTATTGTCAATCATCTGCGGCATCAGCCTCATAACATAGTAGCTGCACTAGTATGGAGAAGTCTAGTGCAGTAATGCACTAAGTCAAAACCTTTAATAACCAAGGCGTATGATGTCAGGGTTCATTCTAATACTGAAGTGCACTCTGCCAGCCCCCAGCCCCTTTTGGAGTGGCTGTCCTCTTTCAGTGGGATTTATTCAGGCTCTTTGTGAGCTCACTGCCCCAGTAACAAAGTGCCATTAGAGGGTTGTCTCCCTTTTGCTTGGGTAGGCCCAAGGAACCTGGGGCCCTCAGAGGCTTTTAGAGAGGTGATGAGAAAACCCTCTCAGACACTGGATCCCGGGGCCAGCTTCTTCTATTCCAGGCCTCCATTAACCCTAAGTGGAGCCCCTCAGTTCTCTTACAGTTTCACTTACTCGTGCCTTTATCTCATATTTTTGCTACTGCCATTGAAGCTTCAGCTTTAATGAGGGTGGTATTATCGCCCCACTCCCCCAGTTTCCCTTATGCCATGTCTGATTGTTAATGTAAGGCTTGCTTTTATCAGTAGACGGTGTGACCACCCCCACCACCTCCACCCAGGTGTTCTACATAAGTGTGAGCGTCTGCTGCATTGTCATCTTCCTGGTGGCCATCATCCTGGCCATCCTGCACCTGCACAGCATGAAGAGGGTGGAGATGGAGGACAGGTTAGTTTCTTTTGTTCGGCCTGCTACCAGACAGAACATGGTTCTTTTGTTATGTGTATCAGCGAAGCAGCAGACACTCGTTGTACCGGAGCTGATGAAAACGAGCACACGGCACCACAGATGTACAGCCAAGCTATGTCCGTCACTCGTGGAAGTTATGTTGGCTGTTTATGGCCCAATAAAAACAGGTCATCTCCACGGAGAGAATTATATCAAGTTGAAACCTGCACTCCAGTGTGTTCTTGTTTTTCACTTCCTGTAATCTCCAATCCAGATGGCTGCGCAGGTTATCACATATCGATGTCAGCTATTGGTAAATAAAAAATTGTACAAAGATAGTTTTCTTGCATTCTGCAGAGGTCTGTTTAAATTTAGTCTTGGTAACATTGTTTGGCCAAAGTGATCACATTTTTTTTATTTGATCACATTTGCACAAAAGGATCCTTGTGTTGTACGAAATTATTCTGTACATGTGTCAATTTAGAGCCTTCTTTAAAAAAATAAATACTCTGGTTTCTAATTAGCATGAGGCCAATTGTTAGAATCATCATTTGAGGACGTTTTTAAAGCAGAACTGCTCAGAATTTGCTTGTTTTAGTTCTTTTGTAGAGATTAGTTGTTGTGAAATGTTTACACTGACTAAAACTCGGTGTAACTGTTGCTCATTGGACCTGATCACTCTTCAATACCCATTAGTGTAGAGGTTGTAAAAAGTCAAATGGAATATGGTCATCATATCTAATCTGACTTTTGATAAAAACACACTTTAATCATTATGTAAACTGGGAAGATGTTCAATTACATTTCACAAAAATGAAACAATATCTCTCAAATCACAAGGTTAAGTTGAAATGATGGGGCATTCACTTGTTCTAACTACGCATTGCATTTTATTTTTTAAACGAACCTATTTTCACATGTTTGTTAATATAACAAGGCCAATCCAACATTTACAAAGACTTGAGCACGTACGTTTAATAAGGTTATAACCAGGAACTGCTGTTGATTGTACAGTGATTTACATATAACAAAGATGTTCAGCTCTGTTGGTGCATCCTCATTTAGTGACTTCAGCTTGTAGTTCCAAACACCTTACGGAGGACTTTACTCACTAATTTAGAAATAATTTACCAACTGCTGGTGCAACCAAGTCCTGGAGCGTCTGGGTAACGGCTCTTTGCTCCTCTTCCCTGTGTGTCTTTCAGTGTGAGTGACAGCGGCAGCTCGCAGGGCCTGTCTCAGCCGTCCACCCAGACCACGCAGTACCTGAGAGCCGACACGCCAAACAACGCCGCCCCTGTCACCAGTAAGATATGTCACTCCCCCTCTCACCGCAACAGCCAAAGGCAACCAAGTAGCAAGATGCAGCATCAGTTCACACTTCAGGCCAAACACATTTTTGCAAGGGTGATTATATGTCCATGATGGCACCGAGAGGAGCTTAAGCACATCCAGCCGGACTCGGTCTCTTCTAACACTGGCATGTGGATGCTTTTCCAAATGCAGTAATCGACTGCGAGTGACCCAGTTAGGTTAACTGGTGTCATACGGTTGTAATGAAGAACCCTGCGGTGATGCTCTCCGTCTTCTTGTTACTACTACCCCTTGTGACTCGTTACAGTCTGAGCAATGTGTTGATGTTCTCGCTGTGTGCTTTGCATCAGGCCAGCTGTTCGGCAGATAGAGAAGCACAAGCGGCCCTTTTTATATTGGAATTGATGTAAATTTAGAACACGGTGGGAAACACAGACATAGAGTAACAAAGTTATCGCAAAGTCTAAACCTGAGAACTGTTGGGATTTCAGCTCATTTCCTCCAGCGGAGTCCTTTGTTGGCTATTGTGGTGTTAGGTGGCAGAGTATGATTACTCACACAGTCCTCTGTTCTCTTGGCCGGCACCCACTGTAATTATGGGTAAGTCTGTCATGTATTAGTGAGTGGAAATAACATGGCATGCTTTGCAATATAAACATCAAACTGATCAATTTTCTGTTTGTCATGTGAACTTGACCTTTTATTTATTGTGATTACAGTACAAATGACAGAGCCATAAAATGAGACCGAGAGTTGCCATGATTAAAGCATCGCCACGGTTACCACGACAGACCTAGAATTAATATAAGATTCAGAGTTTCCCCTGTAGAGCATATTCACCCACGTGACCACAACACGCTTTGGCGGCCATGTTGGGGTCCATGCACGGCATTGTTTTGCTGTGTTTTATGCCGCTACATGGGCAAAAAAACACTGGCTACATGGGAACAGCACTTAGTACGGCCAGCCAAACAGTCACTGCTGGTCCCCCTAAATAAGCGCTGGAAGCGGATCATACAAATCATAGTATGAACCCAGACACGGGGTGCTTGATGCAGAAATAGTTGTTAATGTCCCATGGTCGATCGTGGAAATGACCGGGCTATGTGATGGTAACAGGACCGCCGCGTTTCCATCGCAACAGGTTGCGAAAAAGCAAAAAGCGAGTTAAAACCACATAAAGTGTTGAGTGAGTAAAATCAGGCAAAAAAGCGTTGCGCTTTTGGTGTGAATACGGCATACACCTGCAGACTGTACGCCTTGAAACTTTCCTGTGTGTAAAAACTTGTCTCCAGTATGCAAGATCCATTGCAAAATCCATTGCCTCCACTAGCAGCAGGCTAACTAAGTGGACCCCAAGATGGCGCGATTGAGATGCTGACGTCACGTGAATATGCTCTATAGGTTTACAGCTTCGAGGACCTCGACGACTTTACAGAGGTTGGCTTTTGGCAAAACGGCAAAATTCAGCGAGTCACGCATTCGCAGCATAACCATTGGGGCAGAACTCTGTGCGCGATACAGAGAGCAGAGGAGAGAAGATGTGTTTACGCTCTCCCACGTAGAGACAGAAATGACAAGCTGTCTTGTAGATCCGATCAATAAAATACGGCCGTTTAGTTTGTTTAATAACAGAACAAGGTGTAGACCTGTTCTATAAGAAAGAGAACCTTAAATGACGTCTTGTGATCTGGCGCTATAGAGAAAATTACAGGAGGGCGGGGGATTTCTTCAGGGGGAAGCCCCGCCCCCCAAATATAATGGTAAGGGAAACACTGAGATTTGACTTTTTGACAAATACTTCAGAGGGCTGTTTTCACTTTCACTCAATTTCACTTGTCTGTTTAACCTTTACCTGGCCACAATACACCTCGTACTTGTTTCACATTGTAACCCAATTACATATGTGGACTGTTCATGTCTATTGTGTGCTGGCAATAAACCGATAGTCTTTATAAAGGAATACATCTCGGAAAACATGCCTATTCCCTTTCCACTTCTTGAGTTGGTTCAATATAATGCTGCACCCCCACAGCGAGCAACACGGTAACAGGCGATAAGTCCTTCCCAAAGGTCGCCGGTGACATAAAGCTACAGACTGACGCCTGCCACTTGTTGCTGTGTGATGAGCTACAAATTAAAGCTTAGCTGGTCTCACCTTTTTTTCCAGCGCTTCAAATGCTGTCAGCTAGTTTACCAGTGCTATTTAAAGACATAACTACGCCAATGAGCGTTTGACAACGTTGCTGTCATAGCTTAGGCAATTTGTTGCTGTGTCACTCGTTGTGGGCAATCCATACAAAAACCAAAGGGAACAACAACAATTTGCCTTTTGGCGGGGTGTTATGTGCTGGACTATTTCTTGGCAGGAAGCAGAAACTGAAAAGCTATAATGAGCCATCCTCTTACACCAACACATCAAAATGAATTTACAAACAGAAAGAATAAATAAATGTGTTTAATATTAAAGTCCTAATCTACATTTACAGCCCAGTCACTCTGCTACAGTCTTGGAGAGCTCCATCTTCTTCGGGTTGTTGCAAGATTTTGCCTTGACTCTTTCAAAGTTTTTCTACAACACAATGGTAGGAACAAAGTATGTCAGTGAGATCCTCGGGTTATTTTCCATCCATAGACGGGCTGCTGTTCACGCAATATATGTAGGGATACGTCTGTACTCGCCCTATAAACTAATTATGAGATTTGTCTTGATCTCATGGCCACATTGATCTTTATGGTTTATTTTTGAAACCACTAGAAAAGCACATGAGCCATTTCTTTTTGTCTCTGGTTGTCAGAATACGATCCTTTGTTGCCCTCTTGTGGATACAAACCCACATCTCACCTGCTGTGCGCTTTGTTTGTCCCTTATGTCTTTGCTTTTTGTGATTATCAGAGCCATCGTTCACCCATTTTATGACTTCTTTTTTTTTTATTACTCAATACCTATTTTTATTTCTCTACTTGGCATGCATGCCCAGTTTGATTTTATGTTTTGTGCTTCAACTGACGATGTACAACCACGACTTAGGTGAGTTATCCCATTAAATCACTTCTTTTCTCTCACTCTCTCCCCGACCTCCACTCCCTCCCCCTCTCCCCTCGTCACCAGACAATCACCCGGGTTCTGCGCCCATACTCCAGCTTGCTGCCACCTCCTTCCAAAACCCTGGTGCTCCCCCTCATGAAACCAAAAGTAAGTTCCAATGAAGCCGCAGAGACAACTTCACACTCGGAACTATCGAACAATCTATTTCGTCATCACATGCAGCGTAGTAATGGGCAAAAACACTTTAATCTTGGATATATTTTGGCCATAGTTTTCTGAACTCAACACCGCTTGGATGAATTCTGTACACGACTGCATTTCTGTCGGGAGCAGTAGGGATGGGTATTGTTTGGGTTTTTATTGATACCGGTGCTAAACCGATACTTTTAAAATGCTACTGGTGCCTAAACCGATACTTTTTTATTGTCAAGGCTATTTTTTATTTCATCAAATTGAATAATATATTAACTGTTTAAAGTATACAATGAATAAATACATACGAACACTTCAAACTACAGCTTGAAACTTTAACTTTAAACTATACATATTTATATATATTTAAAAAACAAACACAAGCGTCAGGTGGCCTGATAGGGAGCGTGTGCAACAGAACTTCACTCTGAAACTGTTGGATTCTACAAACTCTGCTGCTTTACTGGACTAGTCATCGTAGTTAATATGTACTGGAGAGCTTTACTGGACTACACAACATCATTATTATATATACTGGGAGAGCTTTGTTCCAACAAGCCGAGGACGGTGAGCAAAAGCTCCTGCACTCATGTTGTCTTCACAGCGATCACTCTGTGAGCGTGCTGCGTGTGCACGCTCGTAGCTCCGCCCCCTTGAGCCCCGCTGCGTGACATGAGGGACGGAGCAGTGACTGAGCTCTGATCCGCGCTATTTTGATAAAGTATCGATACTAAAAATATGCAAAATCTTCTCGTTTTTACCGTACGGGTATCGCGCTACCGTTTTTAGTATTGGTATACCGATTACAGAGAAGTGTAAAAAAAAAAAAGAGTATTTAAATTTGCTCAGGCACCGAAATGAAGCACCGAAATCTGCGTTGTCGCGGTCCGGTAGGTACCGGACGGCAAATTGTCAACATGTGTGATAAATGATTCATTGTTCTAGCCTCCAAAATTACGCTCTACGCTCTGAGTACTCGTGAATGGCTTATTTTATTTTTTCCCTATTTTCAAATATTTTATAGCCTAACCATTTAATTGTCGTAAACGTAATCAATGAATGAATAGACGATGAAAATAGTTGCTACAGTTCTTCAAAAATCTAAAATGAAAGACATACTGTATTTAATTTGTCGTGGATGAGTCTCATTGTGGAAGAAAAAGCAGCTACTGTGTTCACATCTTGTATTCTAATGCGTTTAGTGTAGCTCAGACAAAACTCTTCCACTCCTTTTGGAGACCTTATTACCTCTACATTATGACTCACTCCAGGTAAGGTGCACGAGTAACCAATGAAACACTACTATTCATACATACATACGCTGACACAACGTGAATTAACTTAGCATCAACCAATCGTATACATTCAAACAGACCCTGTGTCAAGTGTTAATAGACATGATTAAAATAAGTATTCTTAAGTTAGTATGCAGACAAAAACAGCTATACCATAAAGCTATACCATAAAGATAATTATAAAGCACTACCTCTTATCGACAGGGATTAAGTAACGTGCAAGTACGTCAACATTAATTCAAATTTTTTAAAGTAACAATGCTATAAAGTAGCATTAAAATGAAACTACGTGAGTACTTTATAGTTCTAATTCACTAAATTTTAGAGGCACATTGTCCATTTTACTTCAGTACATTTATAATTACTTTGCACATTTGAGATTAACACAAAATATACATAAACTATATTATTATCGGTCAGGCTACCGAGTATTGTATTTTGATGCTAATACTTATGTTCTTTTTCTTGAGTCTGACTTTGATTGCAGGACGTTACTTCTGTATCAGTATGTTTACACTGTAGTTTTACTCCTTTTACACAAGTAAAACATCTGAATACATCCTCCAATATGGGGAAGGGAAAACAGCACAAGTCATTCTTTGGACCACCGTCTCTGGCTGTTGTCATGCCGACCACTTCAGGCTCTTGCTGCGTTACTTTTCACGTGAATGGGGAGTAGCTTTGCTGGAAAATATAAGCACTGCACAGAATATCCAAACACTATCAAAAAAAAATGCGACAGATTGTACTGTTCCCCATATTTGTTTCTGTCGCAGTATTAATTTTCATACTGTTTTAAAATGTTCTCATGCAAAGGTCCGGTACATCACAAAGATGTCTAACTTGCGCTATGATTTAGTCCCATGTGTATTGAAGTAGCTAGCAAAATCAAATAAAAAAATAAAAAAAATAATATCTGAACAATATTTATTATCAGTTTTCAAATTTAACTGGATGAATGATGGAGAGTCTAATAAAAAATACAAATTCTTCTCTCTATAATTTAAATAAGCGCTGGATTTAGCGATGGAAAAAAATTACTGAAAGGTTTTGAACAAGAAAAATCTTAAAAGTACAACATTTTACAAATTTAAATGTTACTTAATTGTCTTTGCTTTGTAGCTTTAAATACAGTTCGTGTCTCGTGATGCCAACCAAAAAAGCCAGGATATTATATTATTCTCTTATCAACTGTGTGTGATGGACTATATCTGTCATTAAACCACTTGTTTCAGCTGTATAGTATCTGTTTACATTATTGTTAGACAGTAAATTAATGTTAGGATTCTTATCATATTAGCTCTTAGATTCTTTTAATATTGTCTGAACACAGGAGATATACTAGTTTTGAACTGCCTTTAAGAAGAATGAACATAGATGACTCTGGTTAAGACTTTGGTTAAAGTCTCTGGTCTCGCTGTCCACGTTTCTCTTTTGGAGGATGGCATGTGAAGTAACTTCTCTCACTCGCGAACTCTATCGACTGTTCCGCCTCTCGTCCGTCCCTCACTCAAGCCGCGACGCTGACCTGAATACGCATATTTGATTGGCCGAGTAGCATCATGTGATGTGATTTGCATGCATGTGATTGGTCAGTGCGTTTCCTGGTCTGCTAAATGAGTGCTGTAAAGGCTGGAAAAGCTGCACCGGGTAAAATATTAGCGCTCTGTCAACTTTTAATAATTCTCAACTATCAATCGGTCGTAGGTCAGGGTCCGAATACAACGACGTCGGGGTCCCGATCCGGCCCGCCTGTTCGTGACCCGTGCTTTAGTCCCTTCACTGTCATTCTGTTGAAAGTGCGTGTTTCTATTATTTTAACCTCTAGGGGGCAGCATTGACTTGTACTGTGTTTACACTCGCTATCTAGTTACAGTGGAGATTTAACCTTTTCATCAAAGTAACTTTTAACTTGCGTTGAAACATTTTCATCTTTTAAAATAGGGTAGAATCTGTTTTTAACATGCATTTATTTATTTATAAAAGCCTTGGATTGACTTGAAGGTACTGAACCCTGCAGGCTTCATTAGTGCATTCATCAAACCCTTCGTAATTAGAAAAATAAAATATGATTTCTTCAAAACATAGGTATGTATTTGTTCGTCGTTTCCATTAAGGTAGCTTTTTTAAGATGCGGTGCTTCATAGCGCTATTTTTCACGTAATTCACACATTTTTAATACTTCTGCCAGTTTTGGAGGCATAACCAGAGTGTCGTCCCAGCATAGCTAGAGCTCCGGCCGAACAAATTGCAGAAACCATATTCCATTTTGTCTCTGAGAAGTCATTCACAAGTTTCTTCACATCGACTGCCTTGGTTGTTGTTGGAAGAGGCCTACAAAATAAAAATTCTTCCTTTATCATGTTGTCTTCCATTTAGCGCACAAATGCATCAAGCTGGCTTAGATTGGAAACGTTGGTGGTCTCGTCAAGTTGGAGGCTGAATTTTGCGGAGCTTGAAATCAGATCTGCAACAACTTGAGCCAAGATCTCAGCACTCATGTCGTCTATTCTGCTGCTGATAATTTCATTTCAAAGAGAAATATGGTATAACTTATCTTCAGCAGCTTTCCTAAGCATGATATTCGCCATCTTCAACGCAGCTGGTTTTACGAGTGTTTTAACCAATGGGGTGGGGTTTGCCCTGCTTTGCAATCAGGTACGCAACTTCATACGATGCTGTGAGGATCGGTTTGTCGATGGGTACAAAGCCCAGGACAGGCAAAAGACGAAAAGAAGGAAAAAATAAAAATGGTGTGTTGCAGCCCGATGTTGCTCATGTGAACCAGGCTATGCTGTCTGTGTCTTGACCCCAGCCGAACCCCTTGGAGTGACTCACCGAACCCCTGGGGTTCGATCGAACCCAGGTTAAGAACCACTGTTCTAACAGATCAAGCTCTTAAATTGTGTTTTCTATAGAGACGTACAAGTATCATATGTAACTCACAAGAACCAGTAGGGCCCGTTGTCTCCTGGAGCCAGATCGACTGCCATTGCCTCCGATCCATCTGGTGTCTCAGTTCGTCCGCTAATTTATCCGCGGTCCGTCTCAGCTCAGCCTGGGGGTTTACAATATCTTGTTTCTCATCTCTGGCATGTTGTGGACACACAGTCTGTTGACATATCGGGGTTATGCCCCCCTCTCCCTCCCTCACAACTTTGTTTGTGAAAAAAATTATCCAAACTCGTGTCTATCTCAGCAAGCCAGCAGCTATCGACGGAGTGAGTACATAAGGAGGTTATGTAATAGAAGTTCTGTAATACAGGACTTCGCATGAAGTTGAGTTGATGCAACATGTGCAGGGTGACGTACACTGCTTGCGAACTGTGTTTCTTGTAATTGGTGGAATTCACGGTATTCAAAAGAGGATTCTGTGTGTTTTTTCTCTCTCGAAGAAACCCTTCTGTGAGTAAGTGGCTCCTTCATAAGTGGTGCAAAGGTCCTGTCAATCTCTTTTTGAAAGTTCAATTCAATTCAGTTTATTTTGTATAGCCCGAAATCACAAATACAAGATTTGCCTCAGGGCTTTATGATCTGTACACATGACATCCCTGTCCCAGAACCTCACATTGGATCAGGAAAAACTCCCCAAAATAAATATAGTAAAACCCATTTAACAGGGAAAAAGGGAAGAAACCTGAGGGAGAGCAACAGAGGACCCCTCTCCCCGGATGGACAGAAGCAAGAGATTGTCATGTGACCAGAATAAGCAATGTAACAAAGTTACAGCTCATTACATGAATATGACAGGAATGATTCATAAAATGAGTAGTAGTAGCATGGACCACGATCCAAATAGCCACAGTCCAGGTCAGCGGAAAATAAAGTGTTTTGTTTACGTGTGTGTGTGTGTGTGTGTGTGTGTGTGTGTGTGTGTGTGTGTGTGTCTTCATCTTCGCAGGTTACCCCTCTCTCCGCATTGAGAAGAACGACCTGAGGAGTGTGACTCTAATGGAGGCCAAAGCTAAAGTGAAAGACATCGCCATCTCAAGGGAGAGAGTCACATTGCGGGACGTCTTGCACGAAGGTATTCAACTTTCTTGCTACCTCTTCCTTTTTCTTTTTTTCCCTCTGTCTCACTCATGCTTCCTCTTTTGTATTCTTAAGAAACATCATCTTAAGAATGTTCTGCTCTCAGCTTTTATAGGAGGTGCTGCTCACAGATTGTGTCATGCAGAGCGTTTGACTCGCTTCGCTTAGGAGTCGGTTACCAAGCTCTGAGAATTGGCTTTCCTACTTCTCTAATCTCACTTGAAAACTAAGTGACAAATAAGACAAACTATGCCTTAGGGTAGAGAAGTGGTTTTCCCCCATACATGAAGTATTACAGTGTTTCCCCTACCATTATATTACGGGGGCGGGGCGCCCCTGTGAAGAAACCCCCTGAACCCTTGTAATTTTCTCTATAGCGCCAGATCACAAAATGTCATTTACGGTTCTCTTTCCTATAGAACAGGTCAACATCTTGTTCTGTTATTAAACAAACTAAACGGCCATTTTTATTGACGGGATCTACACGACAGCTTGTCATTTCTGTCTCTACGTGGTCGCGCGTCAACACTTCTCCTCTGCTCTCTGTATCGTGCACGGCGTTGTTTCGTCCCGATGCGCAGAGACACGTGCGCGCGCACAGGTGAGCGCTGAGCACAGCAGCTGGCAGAGAGCGTAGACAAATGTTGCGTGAAAAGCAGTTTTAAAACGCGTTTTAAACGCTCCCAGGTTGAAGATGGCAACAGTAGCCTTCCTGCAAGGATCACCGGAGCAGCTCTCCTGCTCCAAGTGAAACGAGCCAAAGTGCTGGTGTCTTGTTCCAACAATGAGCTGCTGGCTTCACACATTACAAAGTACACAGACATAAAACTAAGTCATTAATAAATACATGGAGAAATGCCTGTACTTTCCAGTAAATGTTCACGGTGTATACCGTTAACAAATTATGCTGCGCATGCGCGACTAGCCGATTTTTGGCGTTTTGCCAAAAGCCAATCTCCTGAAATCTCCGTCAGGTCGTCTTTTCTGCTGTTCCGTCTCTCAAAACCGGAAAAAGATCTCATCTCATCATGGATCATGAACTCAGAGCGGCCGTATCAAGTCTACAACCCCGTTTATAAAGAGCTGTAGAGTAAAGCAGCTCACTGCAGTCACCAATACTGATACAACCTGATGCTCACATATCTGCACTCATTCTGTTTTGCTCTGCAAAAAATTGCTTTTAGTTTTCCAAAATGAGCTATTTAGTAGTAACTACATTTTTTTTTTTTTTTTTGCACGGATTATTTCATTGTTCTAAGTGATTGCAATTTTTTTCATTTTTTTGGTCTGAAGAGGCAATCTGGATTAATTGAAAGTTATTGTAATTTTCTTTATTCTGTTATTTACAAATGCACAGACGGAGTCACAAAATGATGTTATTTACAGAAAAAGTAATGCGTTTGGTGTCATTGTTGGTGTCGCCTTCGTTGCGTCTTGAAGTCTCAAATGTTTATTCACAATAACGAAAGCTTCAACAATCTGAAGAGACAAATAGCAAACAAGTTGCAATGACTGAAATTCATAAGTAGCCTCCAACCATATAATTAGAGATTAAATTAATGCCATCTTGTTATTTATTTAGTTGTAAAAATGACCAGTGATAGAAACTTACAGGAGGGCAGCCACTGTAAAACTACACTATTCTGATATTTGAATGTTGCTTTTGGTAAAGTTTTGTGACCAATCACCAACATCACTCAAATCCCTGTCGTATTTTACAGCCCAACATTTCTCTTTTAAAGGAGTTTGCTGTCACTGGGCCTTGGTCGTATCTGTTCAGGCGCCTTAGAGGCTTTACACTGTTACAACTGTCCACCAGCGCCTGTGAACAGCTGTGAGTTGTAACCATCGTGGAGCGTTGCCAGAAACTGTTTGCGAGCGGGCGCAAGATGAATTAAATGTTTTATTTATTTTTCATGAAATGCGTAGGGTTTATTTATTTACTTTTGCATTTGCGTGTCTGACCTATGAACACGATTGCTGTTTTTTCTTCTCTTTTTTTCCCCCTGGAATATATTTGCATGCCTCAATCAAACCTTGCCATGAACCAAAAATGGCAAAATGTTTCAAGTTAGTGAGTCAAATTACATATTGACAGAAAGCCTGACGTTTCTCACTCCCGTTCTTTGGCTTTGTATGAAAGATAAACTTCTCTGTTATGGCTTTTGGCTTTGGCTCGAGGAGGCTGGATGCTTTTGAAGACGATACAGCATCGTCACGGAGCAATGTGGCCGAACAAGACCGCACTCCGCTCTCTGGTGGTTTGCCCACACTGAGGTTTTGTGGCTGTGTGAGTGATGTACCAGTTACTTAAGGGTGGCTTCAACACAATGGAAGTGAAAAGTGTGGGTGTGTTTTTTTTTAAAGGCCACTCTGATGGTTTACGAGAGTTGTTTCTGTCTAGCAATCGAATGAGAGCATGGGCAGTCGTCTTCATTCAATTTATGATTGTAGCCTTTATTAAAGTGTGACTGTGAAAGCTGTAACTGAAGCCCTCAGCTGAAGCTTCGCACCACAGCTCCAGTGATGATGACCATGTTGAGCAGTCTCTCTACGGCTTCGGTTCCAACTGAAACATCTCAACAGCTACTGGACGCGCCTGAAAAGGTGGTCCGCTTTCACAGGGTTTCATCGTGACCGACATGTCATTTCAGTATTATTTCAAAAGTTAATCACTACTGCTGAATCCATCTGCTAATCGTGAAATCTGTTCACGAAGCAACATTTATTATTGATCTGCACATGGATATAACCGGTCAATGTAATTCAACACAAAAGCACATTAGTGCGGCCCTGTCCTCGAATTGAACAGGTCAAAAGCTGTTGACTGCTTTGCTTGACTCTTATGTGCGTCGTCAGTTCACTAAAAGGGGTGACACAGTATTTTTTATTTTTTATCTATTTGTTTAGTTTACAGGGACAATGCACACTAATTAACAGTATACTGTAAGTGTGCCAGAGTTAGCAAGAGAGGCTAATTTACATCTGCTGTCCCTGGCCAGTTTTCTTTGTGGCAGCCTAAAAATACATATAAAAAAGAAACACAACACTAAGTCAAGATAGATACATAAAACACTGAAGGCATATAATACATAAACACCAAACAAGACAAATACACATAATAATAAGCCCTGAATCATTACGAAACCAGACGACTCAAGGTTTCCCTGTCTCCACTTGAACTCTGCCAGAACACACCGCCTCCGTACGCCACCAATTCATTATTCATTGTCCAAGTCAACGTAAGTCTAATAACAGGCTATTAAAAGTAATAATAATTTCTTGGGGAGATCTTTGTGAAGCATTGAAGGTGCTGCATAAACTTCTGTCACCCACTCCACGTGGGTCATGATGATGCAGGATAACAATTCTGTCCAATCAACAAAGTCTGCGTAACTTTGTGTTTGCGTCTCTCGGTTATTTTGTAAAAAGTCATCGTGAGCAAGAAACAGGACCAGAACTCAAATGCAACAATGATGTGACTCGACCCCCAAGCAAAGAATGTGATGTCAGTGTTGAACACTTCCGTTCTATTTAAGATTATTGGTCTTGCCTTTTGCTCCTTGGCTGTCTTCTGAATTTGTATCTCTCACTCGCTGCAGATGTGAATCGCTTTGATAGACTGTGACGTGTTGCCCTGGTATGGATGGGTGTGGTGATCAAACACGTCGGGAACAGATGTTGATGCTCTATGACGGCTGTCGACGCTTTATGGCAGCTGTTGACACTCTGTGGCAGCTGTTGACGCTCTATGACGGCTGCTAACGCTCTGTAGCAGCTGTTGAAGCTCTATGACGGCTGTTCGCTGCTCTACGACGCCTGTTCGGCGCTCTGTGTCGGCTGTTCGACGCTCTAGAACAGCTACAACAGCTGGACGTGGAAATTTCAGGGGGTAATTTTGCCTTACTTGAAAATTTCCTTTTGGTTTAGCCCGGTGTTTTGCTAGTCTTTGTTTGATTTACAAGGTCTCATTATGGTTTAAATCACGTCATCTGACTGGTCCTGTTTCCTGATATAGCTGTCACTACACTGCCAGTGTAAACACACTAGTGAACATCTGTACATGTGAATCCAACTTTCTGTCCACATCCATCAGATCCTACATACACAATGCCACAAATGAATATTTAAAACACAAAGTGGCAAAGACAAATGCAAGACAAACAAGGTCAAGTGTTGAAGGCGCTTGAGCTCTGACTGGGGTTCTGTTCTTTGGGAGCCAGCAGGTCCGGACAGGCTTGACGGAGAAGGAGAGAGACGGTTAAACACTAACCCTGTTGTTGTGCTTTTAACTCTTCTCCTGTCAAAACACAAGGCAGAGTTAGCCTCGGGGCTCAGATTTTTTTCTCTTTTTTTCCTTCTAAGTTTATGTAGATGGTTTATGTTCTTGAAAGGCATTTTGCCTCAGTAAAGTCCTGGAGCAACGGGGTGACAGTTTAGACAAAGGAGATGATGAACGTGCTACTTGGCCTATCCACGTCCGATGTGTTACTGAATGTGATGAAGTGATGAAAGTTCCACTGAGCTTTCTCTGAATCCCTCTTGTCTTCCCCGTCAGCGAGACGCGAGCCAACGCTGCCTAACCCACTTCTTTACAGAGCGTCTTCGGCAGAAGCATGTCCACCTCTGTCCACAGATCAGTGAGGCATTTCTGTCTTTAGAATGTGGCACCTCCGGCCATGTGTCTTTGCTGCCCCCTTTTCACCTCAAGTAATTAAAAAAAGCTGTTTTGTACTCATGACAGGCACGTTCGGGCGCATCTTCCACGGCGTGCTGCTGGATGAAAAGGACCCCAGTAAGGAAAAGCAGGTCTTTGTGAAGTCGGTGAAAGGTAGGCGCTCCGTCCTGGCTGCACTACACGGTTTAGTCAAAGAAATTCAAAAGATATCGTCAAGTTTTCCCACCTCTCATTCCTAACGTGCAAGCTCACTATGGGGTTTTCTCGAAGTCAAGTGTTGGTTGGAAAAGAAATTGCTGGAAAGCCAAACGTTATTGTAATGAAGAGAGAGACGCTGGACAGAAACACAGCCCTCCAGTAAACTGGCACATGGATTTGACAGTTAAATGAATTTGACTATTTGCTCTAGCTGCAGGGTTTGCATGTCAGGTTATTTGTTAGCGGCATGTGTTGGCTTTCTCTGCCAGCTGCCTCCTGACCCCTCCACTGTCCCGTGTTTACTCAGGGAGGGGTGAATACCAGTCGGCAAACAATATCCTCATGCCAGACTTGGCTTTTGTTAAACTCTTCCCTTCCTCCTCATGTGCCTTTTTTTTTTGTTAGAGTTGGGAGGGGGAGAACAATGCCACTCCTATAAGTATCAGACGATGGCAAAGCTGCACACGCAGATTAAAAAACCGCACCAGTCAGCTCGACACAAGTCGAGTTTCCCACTGAAGTTTCCAACTACAAATGACTGTTGGCTAAGGAAACACATATTAATCAAGCACTACATGACATTCTCTAATTCTGCCACATTGTCCCATTTTTTAATCCGATTGTGTGTCTGATTTTAAAATGGTTTAGATAATGCGTCTGAGGTGCAGGTGACCATGATGTTGACTGAAAGCTGCAAGCTCCGTGGACTTCATCATCGGTGAGTGGAAGCGAACACCAAAACATTTTAAGGCTAGAATACAAATTTAAAAAGGACCAAAACACCACAAAACCCCAATGTGGTTTCTTTTACGCTGATGAAACACCACCACAGCTTTAGACAGAGAGCACATGCTGTAACGTAGACTGAAGGGAACAAAGTGTCTTTTCCAACACAACTGGCGCACACTCGACTTTTAGTGATCACTTTCTGAATGCATTGATTTTAGTTTCAAGTTACAGTAGCGCTAGCACAGCTGTACTGTAGGCTTGTTACTTAATTTAACATAGATTGTCAACCCCCTTCCTCTACCCCCTTCTTGATGTCAGTCGAGTCAAAACATCTCTGACACTTCCTTTGCCACAACGGTTTAGACGCGCACTTCCATCTTCTAAGGAACCCTTTGACGCGCAGATCACTATGACACACACACGATCAGTGTACACAGCTGTGTTACACATGTCGGTCTCTGTCTCTCTGCAATCAGAAACCTGCTGCCCATAAGTCACGTGTGCACGGAGGACGGAGAGAAGCCCATAGTGCTGTTGCCTTTCATGGCTTGGGGGAATCTCAAGCTGTTCCTGCGGCAGTGCAAACTCGCCGAGGCCAACAACCCACAGGTAGGTGTGCGTATATGTATATATGTGTGTGTGTGTGTGTATATATATATATATATATATATATATATATATATATATATATATATATATATATATATATATATATATATATATATATATATATACAGTTTAGACAAAGGAGATGATGAACGTGCTACTTGCCCTATCCACGTCCGATGTGTTACTGAATGTGATGAAAGTTCCACTGAGCTTTCTCTGAATCCCTCTTGTCTTCCCCGTCAGCGAGACGCGAGCCAACGCTGCCTAACCCACTTCTTTACAGAGCATCTTCGGCAGAAGCATGTCCACCTCTGTCCACAGATCAGCGAGGCATTTCTGTCTTTAGAATGTGGCACCTCCTAATATATATATTTTTATATATATATATATATATATATATATATATATATATATATTAGGATAAATGCCTCAGAAGAAAAAATCAACACCAGCAGTCAACACCAAGTCAACCCCAACCTGTAACTACTGTTTACACTGTTATGAGGAGGACTGTTGATACAGTCATGAAGCCAGTGCTCAAGGCAGAGATTTTTATGCACTATGTAAAGACAATCAGGCTTTTGTACAGGTTAACCCCGGGGAGTCTTTGATGAGCTTGGCAAAGCAACAGCACAAATTCTAACCACAGAATCCAACCAATCAATCAGCTGCAAAATACAGATGTAGCAAAACACTCTGCGATCACAAGACGAAGCTTGCCAGACATATGCATTCATGACAAACGGCTTTGGAAGGTTTCAGGTAACGCACATCAGCACCTTCGTTCTCTGCAATCTCATTAAGTACTTTTGGCAGTTGTCGTAGTCAAAGACATAGTCATTAAGTTGGTCTGTTGCAATAAACATCAACCTATAAATCAGAGGTGCATTAGTACAGGGGAGACAAATCACTGAGGGAGCACAACACTACACTGTGGCATTTATTCTCGAAGTGAACATCTGGTATGCAGGTAAAATAGTGAGGAAAGGGGAAAAAAAAAAAAGCGTTGACCTTTTTTCACACTTTGTCCTTTTTTCCACTGACAAACCAACTGTTTCAGTTGCTGTGCAGGGTGGATACAGAGAGCCGAACGGGTACCAGCTCAATATGTCTCAGTTTTGCTCAAGGTTGTTGACATAAAATGTTCTTATCTCCCTCCGGTGATTGCCAAGACTTTGTTTTCCTGTGTTGTGGGATTCATTCATTTGGGTTGTATTACACTGTCCGCTGCCAGATAAGATAAAACTGCCTAAAAGAATGCTGTGGCCAGCCAGAGATTGTGCGGTGGAGTGAATTGGATCGGACACAAAACTATATACAGATAATCTGTGGGAGATAGAAAGTCAGGTTTTGTCCTGCGGCTCCTTTTGATGCTCCTAATGATATGTGCAAGATTCTGAAAAACTTTTAATTGTACTGTTGAGCTTGTTTTCAACATGGCGACCGGGTCACAAACGAAGCACAAAAAGAATTTGATGTAATGCCTCCCACTCAAACATCTCAGTGAGGGATTTTCTGTGTAATTTCAATCAAATTGTCCCTCAGTTGCACACACAGTTGTTCATCTATGTCAATAACGTCATTCTTTCCTAAAGTAAGTTTATTGCCAACAGTGTTATCAGGGCCTTGTGGCGTCACGTGACGGACCCAGAAATAGTGATTACACAGTCTGGCCACTATGTCTTCCTGAGTGCTTGGTGAAACATGTTGGGCATCCAAGTTCAGTGTTTTAGCACCAAAAAAAAAGTATCTAGGTTTATCATGCCAACATATGCTAGATAGCATGAAATGTAAATCAACTTTCATTGTCACACATATACACAGCATAGCACATTTTGACATTTAACAAGTGCCTTGCTCAAGGACACTTCTGAAAGCACACTTTCATTTAAAGACTTAAATAATGTTTGAGATGTAACTCCCATCTTTGATCCACGGTCAACCGTGACTCGATTCAAAGGAAATGCAAACAATATGACACAGAAGACTAATTTCGCTGCCACAAAGTCACTACTTCTCTACTGCACATTACCCGTCTCTTTTCCTCTCAGGCGATTTCTCAACAAGACTTGGTGTACATGGCCATCCAGATTGCATGTGGAATGAGCTACCTCGCTCGCCGGGAGGTCATACACAAAGACCTCGCTGCCAGGAACTGCGTGTAAGTGTCCTCTGCTGCCCTCATTCACCCTCAGTTCATCTTTCAGGGGATTTGGTTGTAAATTGAGATTTGTTTCTCTCTCCCCTCCTCTCCCTCTCTCCTCATTCCCCTCCCACAGCATTGACGACAACATGCAGGTGAAGATAACAGACAATGCCCTTGCCCGAGACCTATTTCCCATGGATTACCACTGTCTGGGGGATAATGAGAACAGGCCAGTTCGCTGGATGGCCCTGGAAAGCTTGCTGAACAACGACTTCTCCAGTGCGAGTGACGTGGTAAGAACTGTGGTACTTGATATGCAATTTATTTTCTTACAACAACCATCCAACCTTACATCTGAAGACGGTGTATTCACTGGCGTTTTTAAGCCTCCACTCCGGCAATAGTTTTTTGGGTTGTTCAACGATACCTCAGAAAAGTTTTCTTCAAATTTACCACAAACGTCCACCTGGACTTTGGGGTGAACCGAATAGATTTTTGTAGTCAAAGACCAACGTCACTCATCAGGTGACCTGACTAAATACATTTCTGGCCACAACCAACTCCAGACTTGGTACGATAAAGGGGTGACAAACATGTCAACTTGAGTGAATGTCAGAGGCATCCAACCTCGAGCTTGATAGCTACAAAAGGCTCATGATACAGTGGAGGGCGACGCAGGAAATGTCACCAATTGTAATCCAAGCCATTCTTAGCTGCGTGGTCAAGGTGTCAAACGGAAGGGAGGTGTTGAGCGCCATTTGTCTCTTCCCGCTTTCCTGTCTCAGCATCCCGACAGATCCTTAGAGAGTCGGCTCAGACACCAGCCGGACATGCCCCCACTCCTCTCCACTCCTCTTATGGTCACAAAGCTCCCCCACCCCCGCCAACACTTACAGTTAACGGACCTTGTAACAAAGCCTTAGGAGAAGTCCAGTCAAGTACCTGGAGCTGTGTAGCATCACCCGAGTGTCACATACGCCAGCGTTACGCACATCAGTGCCCCAACCCCTCACGTTAGATACTAAGCTTGTTGGGACTGTTGGCCTGGGCGCCGATGTGGAAAACAGGGTGGGTTACTGTACATCCGCCCCCACCCACAGAAGCCCTCTCATCACTGTGCCCCACGTCCTCAATCACTCCCTTTACTTCCTTTAAAGGTTCGGTGTCACCGCGGTAAAGGTTGGGACACACGAACACAAGTTCATAAGTCTCTGTCAGGTTGGTTTAATTTTAGATAACGATCAATCCCTAAAGAGAGGGCTGCAGGAGTGATTGTGACCATTTTTCCATTCGATTCTTGGATAATCACAAAAAAAAGATACATTTTGTTCAGCAAGAGAATCTTCACAAACTACATTTTTTGAAGTGTGAAAGCAATTGCCAGTAGGAGGAAAAAAACTAACCGTAGACTGGAAACAAAATACACCGCGGTAGCATCAGTGATGGCATTTTGTAGTCTTGAAAAGACACTTCAAGACACGTTAAAGCTGTTAATGTTGTCGAACAAAATGCTAAAATCTCTTCCACTCAGGTCAACCACAGACATTAGTATTCCCCAAAACACATTAAAAAAGAACATTGACTTCGAGACGAAGTTTCTTGCAGCACTCTTTCCCAAATAACAAGTTTTGGCGTCAACACTTTCTGTGAGCTCTTTAGTTTAAACAATGACCTCAGGAATGAGTTAACGGTAAGAGTAACACTAATATGGGAACACCTCTTTTCCTTGTTTCCTACTGGGAAGGTCAGCTCAACACACGCAGGGCGGGGCCCTCGCTGACCCGGGTCCTTGAACCTGGTCCTTGAACCCGGGTCAGCTTGAACCTCAGCCTTCCCTAAACACAACGGGCACTCGTTGGTTACTTTCAGCCGTCTCAACAAAACATTTGCACATTCCATATTAAATGTTTGAGCATGATTTCCTCGCATTGTTCCCGCTGAACATTTTTGCATTTCCACACTGATTAGAAAAGGTGGTTGTGTTTATCCTGTGTGATGATGACGCGTTAACAGAAAACAAAACCTTGTGAATGGATGCATGAAATAATGGCCTGTGTTTTTCTTAGTGGGCCTTTGGAGTGACGCTGTGGGAGCTGATGACTCTGGGTCAGACTCCCTATGTCGACATCGACCCTTTCGAGATGTCGGCCTACCTGAAGGACGGGTACCGAATAGCACAACCAATCAACTGCCCAGATGAACTGTACGTTGAACCCCAGAGAACACTCGTGCAAATGCAAACACTGTTTTCTTTTTCGAACTGATTGAAGATTCTAAATGGACAGAACGAGCTCTCTGTCATTGTTTTCTCAACAAAAATAGTTGAGACACTAAACGTTGGTTAAACCATGAATGGAAGTAAGCGTTAGTTGCAGTCATAATTAGATGTGCTTGAGATCACCTTTGCTCGCTAATATTTTAGAAATCAGAGAATAAAAAGAGCAAAACAATAATTACTCATAGAAAAGGAAAGTTATCAAGGATCAACAACAGTTATAATCAGAAGATCGTTTTAAGAAACAGCAGTGGATAAACCATTACAAGTATTGGTACTAATAAGCAGTCAAATATTTTTTTTTGTCATTACTACGCACTCTCATTATTATTTAATTTTCATTATAATGTTCCCATGCCATGTGCTGAAAAAACCCAGAGTAGTTTTGATATCCACAAAGGCCTGGAGCAATAATCGACTGAAATCTGTCGCTGAGCACGGTTTCCTCCTAAATACAATGGTGGTGAGGCGACGGCTTCCTTTCCTTAACTATCGGAGATTGCAAAATAATGTGTATAAGGGGTATGTGTTGATTAATAAAATGATTATATCATTTATATCAGCGCTGTACAGGCAGCTCCAGTTTCGCTACAATATAATATTCTATAGGTACTTAAGGTAGCATTTTATTACAATGGCCTGTGTTTGACCGCAGCTCTACATCACCACCTTTTCTCCCAATCCATCCTGTCTCACACACACAACTACCACTGTGTATTAGTCATTGCATGTGAAAAATAAAATACAGAGTACAGAGACGGATAATAATACAAGAACAAACTCCAAATTTCCAATAAAAAAAAAGAACATTTGTTAGATTATAAAGTATTTTATGAGAGAGAATAATGTGTTAATGCCAGCTGCTGTCTGAATTCCTTCTGCATTTTGTTTCAATGCAAGATAAGTTTTGTTCTTTTTCATCTTCTTTCTGTTACAAAGTGAAGCAAGGTGTGGTTCCTTGTCACACACAAAACAAAAACTTGCTCACGTTTTTTTTACTTGCAAATATGTGACATCACAATCTCAGAGAATATCCAGGTTTTTCCTTCTTCTAGTGAATTGAGTTATTTTTTAAAAACATTACCCTCGTTTTATTCATTTTAAATTCACCTTTAATGGCCCTAAAGCAGCGTCCTCCCCCGTGGCCTTGCGGTCATGGACACACTCTTGATCCCCTCCCTCTGTCTCTGTGTTGCAGATTCGCGGTGATGGCGTGCTGCTGGGCCCTGGACCCTGAGGAGAGGCCCAAGTTCCAGCAGCTTGTTCAGTGTCTCACAGAGTTCCACGCGGCATTGGGTGCTTACGTGTGAAAGCAAGCTGCTCCTTCCTCTTCTTTCTCTTTCTCTTTTCTTTTTAAGCGAGGACTTTAACACTGACGGCTTTGTGGACACTATTCATAAGGAACACATGTATGAAAACGTGCCTTATCCGACAAAAGAGCAAACTTAAGTCCTGATGATTTGTATTCTGTACAGTTCTTTTTTGGAGTTTTTATATTGTTAAATTCCCTTTTTACAGCATAGCAAAGTAATATTGTTTCGTGTGCTTCGAAAGCGTCAAGAAATGGCAACTGTGGTGCTCTTTCCTGGCATTCCCGGACATTTACGCGTCAGCGGACCCTTAAAGAAAAAAAAAAAACACTTAAGAGACACTTAAGCCTCCGACAACCTGGTATTAGAAACAGTGTTTTCTACAGTTTGATATCTTAGTGAAACAGTAGAAGTGATGTGGATGAGAGTCAGTGTAACGGTTCCGGTACCAGAGCGGACTCGAGGGCTTCTTACGTGTCCAACACGCTACTTCTCTTTGCTACGGGGCAGCTTGGTACGAGGAGGCCTCTTGGAAACCAGATCGCGGTTGGTCCAGGTGATTTCTTAACAAAAGGTACAGCGTTCGGTCTGGATGACTTTGTGGATCAGACGTATGGACACAGCTCGAGGAAGAGCAGAGCCACATTGTTGAACAATACCCGGACTGAGTTTTGGACACCTTTGTCATTTGGAATGCCACCACCTTCTTATTCTTTTCTACATTTTATTCTCCACCGTCACAAATCTCTCAGACAGAACTAACGTTACGTCTCTTTCTCATAAGCTTGATTGTTCTGCGTCAGAACACAGCCCTTCACAGGAATTCTCTTTCTCTTTTTTTTTTAATGACGGTGAGTAACTAGAACACAAATAATCGCTGTGAACACGTAAAAACTGCCGACCAGCTCGGTCTAATCGTATTCCCACACCTTTTTAACATCTTTGTGATGTGTCTTTATGGTCACTGCATGTTGAATTAAGGTTTTTAAACTGCTTCCCGATTTCATATCCACAAATTAAATGGGATCTTTTAAATACAGAATGTCTCCATCCTTTTAAAAAATTTCTTCTCCACATTGGTATGGCTTGCTGAGCTCAACAGCTCCCGTCTTTGTTTGAGGAAGAACACCCGACGACTGATGTTTGTTTTGTACCACGAAAGTCGCAGTTGAAGTCAAGTGTTTTGGTACAAAGAATGTTTTCCTGTTTAGCCGGCAGAGCTTCAAACCACAGCGGGGATATTTTGCTGTTCAACCTTTAACCTTGCAAACCGTTGTCTGGAACTAGAGCCAAATGAATAAAGCTATCGGTACTCAAGTAGCCGTGTTACCAGAAATAAGCCCCTCCACATACTTGTAATGTAAGAACCCTGTTATGGGTTCTTTTTTTCCCTTGCTTCCAATTAAGCCTCTATAGCTTTCGCTTGACGATGTAATACGCTGCGCTGTGTTTCCTCATAAATGATTGCTCACAAGCAATCATTTATTTGCAGCAGACATTCTGCAGCGGGTCTGCTTCAAGAAAGTTGGAGGGCCAATCCACCTCAAAGTCCCTTTTGAACATTGTATTTTTTTAAATATATATTTGGTTCTTTTAATCTGCGTGAGCATCAATTATAACCTCATACAGTTGTTCAGGTTCATATTATTTGACCACATCATGTTTGATGTGGTCAAATAATACAATAATAAGCACACATCTCGTCATGCCTCTATTTTTATATCTATTTTATGTTTTTTCCTCTGGTGGTGCAATGTTACTGTTAAACGTCAGCGACGTGAAACCACATCGAGGCAGTGTTCGAGGACGACATCATCCTTTCGAAATCATCGTCAAGGTTTCGGTTCGTCACAGCTCTGCAGCGTCCTGTACGATTTCCTCGCCTCCAGCAGCTGAATGGACAATAATGCAATGCAGCCACAGGACGTGTTGAGTAAGGAGGACGTTGTTGTGCCACAACAGTCTGGGGTTTACGGAGCCGTCTGAAAAGTAACAACTTTAGGTTTAAGGGGGGTTTTCTTGATTTTTTTTTTAAAAAACTTATCTAGAGAACTCTAAACCTGCCATTTAGAAAAAACCTAGCCCCTGTTCATACTTGTAGTGTCATAAAAAATACCCAAAAAGTTGCTTTTCATCCTTCAGAGCTTTTGGCCGAGTGTGATTCCCCTTTTGGATCTGTCTTTAGTTATTGTCGTTCAGTTTGCTTGAAGTGCATTTTTCGTACTGGTGTTTATTTTGTTTACTCAGGTGTGTAAAGTCGTGACGCAACTCTCGTTCCCACTTTTTGAATTGGTTGAAGCGCATTGTCACTTGGGTGCACTGAATATTGTCTCATATCTGGCGGTGCTTAGAAAGACATTTAATCAACCAAAGGGATGCTCATGGATTTTAGTGAGGAGGAGGGTATTAAAGCTAGAGTAGGTAATCTTGAGACACTTGCAAGAGTACGCTAGAAATATCCGAATGGAAAACCTGCTGTAAGGATGTAAAGAGACTTTCAACAAATACTACAAATGTTTATTGTATTTGTTTTTAAGATTACCAACCCTGCCTTCACAGGCAACACTTTCTGTGGAAACCCTTATAATTATAGTCATGTGTATAATACATCACAGGGCTGCTATAACCCTTAATTATGTATTGGGACGTCTCATAACAGCAGTTTTTATGACACGTCGATTGTAATAGTTGAGCTCAATTATCACGTTCGCTCTCAATCCCTTCGTTGATTTCGGTCTGAGGTTTTTTCCCCGGTGTATCAAAGTGATTTATGACCATGACTCATAGCAGATAACTGCTCAACGCCTTCGACAAGTCACATAAGTGTGCATTGGTATTGTTCAGACGGAGTGAAGGTCATAAACGGGCCAGTGAGAGGCTTTGAGAGAGTAACCTGTGTGTGTGTGTGTGTGCGTGTGTGTGTGCAACATTTAAAAATCTTCACTTGGATATTTTACTAGGTTCTTTTCATGGGAGACATCTTGACATGACACTAGTTTAAAAGCATGGGTCTAAATAATAAAACAAAGGATGGCTGAATTCCATTTAGCTGCTTTAGTTTCAGGGTCATGGCGTCATGCATGTCGGCTCACTGACACGGTTTACTGGGAATTAATTTTATTAGTAACACCTGTGCTTTTTCTGCTGGTACAAGTTTAAAATGCTTGCTTTGGAAGAAAAAGAAAAAAGCCTATTTCATGATTCCAGTAGTGTTTGGCTAAATAAATATACATAAAATAAACCTTTTGTAGCACTTAGAGGTATCTATTGGCAGATGAAATACAATAAGTGTTTACTTTGTGTATCACCTAAAAATAGGAATTGTTGCATTTCTACAGTAGCTCTGAACGGACAAACCAAACAGCGGTTTGCTTTTCTTTTGCATTGAACGCGCCTAGGTGTGGTCTAATTCTACACAATGGCCCTTTAATTAAAGCTGGCCGCTTGTTAACCGACAGGCGTGACTAAATAATGAAACGAAGAGTCTATAGTCGTAATAAAGTTGTATTCTTAGCAGTGCCCCATCTATCAGTCCATTCAAACTGGTCTACCTCACCTTTTTAGCAATTTTCTACAAGTTTTGCATCACCTTTTTTGGTTAATTGACACTCACCCGCTCACCTGCACTACGTTCTCGCCCAGTTGAACGTGTGTTGTGGTGAAATCAAACGCTCCTTGAGCAGAGACACGGACTCTCCAGCCTGTCGGGTCCATTCAGGAGCCGCGGTCCCTCAAAGGCCCGCGTCCTACTAGCTTCAGCGCCGCATACCACAATTAATGGAGCATTAAGCGTGCAGCTGCCAGACTACGAAGCAGGCGTCACTGACGTGATGCTAACTCTCCGTATTCACAATGACTAGACATGTCTCCTGAATCACAGCGTATAGTCTTTTAATTGGTTGTATTGTTAGGCTCACGTTCTCTGCAGGTGAGTGTTGTACATGCTCGTGCGTCCGTGTCCTGACTCAGACAACCAGCGCGCGGGGACTGTCTGTTCTCAATTCACAAACTTTCAAAACATTTACGCATGGAGCTGTGGGCTGAGTCCAATTACATCACCGACAATAATACAAAAAGCAGTCCAGCTCACCGGCGGGTGTGTGTGTTTTAGGGGGGAGAGAAACAAAGACAACCTCTGACACAACTCGAGAGGCTACGAACTATTCACTCGAGTTTAGTGGAGCGGGTGAGGACAAGAGCTGAACTAATGGACATTCTTTCCTCCAAAGCCATGAAGAAACCCGGGACGTTACGCTGCAGCATAAAGGTAGGCATCAGAGCGGGCGAGTCGTGGTGGTGCTTAATTAGCATGGAATGTTTTAACCTGCAGCACTGGTTCCCTCATTGTTTACGTTAGGACCTAAGCTACGTGTAATTTTGGAAGATTGCGTAACGTTACGCAGATATTTAATACCGAATAACAAACATACTTCACGGTTCTTTCTCTCAGAAAACCTGCGCGGAGTGTCTTTTGTATCGTGTTGAGTCAACACAATTTTACCTTTTGATAAACAAGCGTTAAAAAACACTGTCAAGTGTTTTATTTGATCTCTGCTTTGTAGGAAAGAAGAAGATTACTTACTGTCACCTTAAACCCCTTCACAACGATGCACTTGGTCGTGTAATTATGTGTGGTATAGTGTTTTACAGACTTATAATGGTGCCACAAAAAACACTATGTAAAATAAAATGTCTAATTAGTTTTACCATTAATTAATCTTTTTTATAATAGACCCGCAGTCTGAAGCCTGTTGGTCACACAGCTTCTTCAGCACACGACTAGTAAGAAGAGGCGAAGCAGCAAACTCCTTTTTTAGGACACTCAAACCTGAGAATTTGTTCTTGGGGGGGAAAAAAGAAAAAAATGGCTAATCGATCAGTAAAGTTGCACATTTATTTTCTGTGAATCGATGAATTAGCTTTTTGCGCCTCCTAGAAATACTAGGATACTCGTATTACTAGTATCACTATACTTCAGATGCATTTCTTTTTCTGACGTGGGAAAATGTCATGTGCAAATGTTAGTGTCGTGAAATTCATATGTCTCAGTTATGACATTTTTATGGGTTTGGCCGCTGTAGCCGACTGAACGTTTTACATATGTTCTGCTGGCACCGACGGACAAAGTCTCACTGACCCCTGGGAGGAAATGTAACCCCCGCCCCCCATCCACGACCCGCTGGGCGCCAAAACGAACACTCCGCTTCGCAGTATGCGGTGAGAGAAACGGCTTGTTGCCCAATCAGTCATAATGGGGCCAAACACCACGCTGCTTGTTTGCAACATAACTCGGCGAGAAATGACATGTCTCCGTCATGTTGTGTGGCGTGAATGGAGCGTGACTAACACGCCTGATACTGAAAGCTGTGGAGGGGCACTTGGGCAACTTCTACAGGTTATTACAAATAAAGAAGTTTTGTCTGAAGCATTCTCACAAAGTCAGTTACTGCAAATCTGCTCTTGTTTGTCATTGCAAGTGCTGCTTTAAAGACTCACTCACTCACTCTGTGTTGAAACCAAGGTGTACAAATATGGTGGAGGTGAAACAGATCCTGCAGACATTGTATCTCTCCAAAATTGAGACTTGGTCGTGAATCTCTGGCCCAGTGTGAATGTAACTATAGGTCCGTGCCTCATAACGGTATATTTACACAATGGGAGTAGTTCAGATCAAAGCAGAGAAAGCAGCAGGTAATGTGTATGTTATTTAAATTGTGTAAAAAAAACAAACCCTGCAAACCTGATCACTGTTGCTCTCCTGTCGAGAAAATTGCAACAAATTATTGTTTTCCGAGTTGTCAAATCGCTCTGCCCTCAGGAGACACTGGTTTCACGGGCAGCAATGCTATAGTCATCCATCTTTTCTTGACACCAGTACATGCTGTACGGCTCTCTATTTTCTCAATTTCATCAGGACATTGAGTTTCTTTTCCCCGTGCTTATCTGCCGTGGGCTACACCTAGTCTGCAGCCAGGTTACACCATCAAACTCTCTTTTAGGATCCCGCTGCCAAGTTTCTGCCCAGAGGCACAAGCTGTTTACATCCTAAGCGGCGGGCAGATAAACGTTCCTCTCTCTCTCTCTCTCTCTCCCGCCTCAGTGCACCTGAGCATGTTTCTCGCGGGCAATGGCTTAGCGCTTTTTTTTATAGGACAAAATACTTGGTTTATCTTTCTTCTGGAGAGTTGGATAAGACTGATAAAAGCAGCCTTAGCTTGATTAAACCATACAAATAGTGCTTAGCACAAATTTAGCTTAGCTTAACACAAAGACTGGACATGAAGGTAAATCCGCTAGGTATACAGTGGTCCCTCGTTTATCGCCAGGCTTAAGTTCCAAAAATAACCCGCAATAGACGAAATCTGCGAAGTAATCAGCTTTTATTTTTTACAATTATTATTATACATGTTTTAAGGCCGTAAAACCCCTAACCACACACTTTTATACACTTTTCTTAGACAGGCATTAACATTTTCTCATATTTCTCAAAGTTCAAATGTCGCGGATTTAAAAACATAAGCCCAAACATGTTTAACAAATTTAATTTTAATGATCAATCTACAAGGTCCTTTGACTATGCCTCTTTGTCCTGGCGCTGCTGCGCTGTCTTTTTAGCCGAACGTATTCTGTACTGTACAGGAGACACTGCACAGAGGAGATTGATTGACAAGGGTGTACAGTACAGTCCCTTAACTAATCAGGGCGCAGAACACAATGCGTGTTCATACTGTAGCTGTAAAAAAAAAAGAAAGAAATCTGCGAAACAGCGAGTCCGCGAGAGGTGAACGGTGTTATAGTGAGGCACGACTGTAGTTCTATTTGATCATAACCAAATCCATTTACCATCACCTATAACGCACTTTGAATCACACATATCGTTTGTCCATTTGTTTGAACTGTAAAAAAAAAAAAAAAAAAAGTGTGAAAACACGTCGTGTTTTATCTGCCAGACGACAGGACTCCAGGAAGTCACTGATCACAGCCAAGAAATACAGCAGTCTGGCCATGACCCCAAATCACTTTGGATCTTCAGGTTTTTTATGCTGATTAAACGGGCAGTGTTTAAAATGTTTGACTAGCTAGCTTTAGAGATGTTTGTTGGCTTGATGTCCTTACAGCCAAGCTAGCGGTTTCCAGTATCTATGCTAAGCTAAATGTCTACTTTCTCTAACCTTGGACCCATAGCTAATCTTTTCATCCAAAGAAAAGGAAAATGAAAGTTCTCCTTTTGACGAGGAAGCGTTGTGCGGCAAAACCTTTTCTATGTTTGTTTCACAATGAGAGGAAGCGATTCTGTGACTTTGGTTTCTTTCAAGTATCCTGGGAGATTTACTCTTAGCTTTTCCTTCTTTCTTTCTCAATTTTTTTTGACCAAGTAAGGCAGGCCCTTTTTTAGGCCCCCCAAAAAGACAATTTGCATCTCCTGTCGTAGCTCCAACACGCTCCCCTGATGTACTGTAAAAGCATTTGAAATGGAAGTATGAACTTCCCGCGATTCTTCCCCTCGCGGCGGGGTTGAAGGCCTGGACAATGACTTCCAAAGAGACGGAGCGAACAGTGTTCAAAAGGAATACATATGTTCATAATCCACGGAGGATTCATCTCCGTCCTGCTTGCGAACATGAAATAGTCTTGTGTAAATAATAAATCCTGTGTCTTCACAGTGTGACATGTTGTTGACACACTATAGTGTTGTGCCCCAGCTTTGTCACTGCTACACCTCTTTTTTGTTATTCCATTTAACAATATGCAATATCTCTTCAAGAAAAAAATAACATACTATGCATTTTTTTATTAACGCTTGGGAGCAAAAAAGAGTTTTTGCATCCTCACGCTAATGCTGAAATTTGAATGTCAAAAGTCAGAAAGCCAAACGCCTTGTTTCTGCCAAGCGTTATTTGCAATAAAGACAAATTATAAATCCAACTTTGTCAAGAGGATTTTAAAAGTTGACTTGAAACTGTAGTTAAAGAAACAAGCGTGAGCCTCTGACCTTTTTGTTTGACTCTCAATCACAAACACGAGGCTCTTTGCCTGCCTGGGCAAAGGGATTCATTTGATACAAAATTGAGGATGAACTACTAGTAAAAGTGTGAAAGCGTCTATTGTGTGTGCTAACAAACCATAAAGCCAACTTTTAATAGGAGCATTAACTGTTCTGAGTTCTCCCTCAGCCAACCTGGCAGCCGTCAAACTGAAAGCTTGGATTTGTCGCTGTTTTCATAGCAAATGCGCTTAAAATCTCGACACGCATCTTCTCTTAGAACAAAGTCATTCTGTGTCTCGTCTCCGGATGCAAAGAGGGAGGTCGTGCAATCAATTGGAGACACATATCGTATCGCTTCAGGCTCAGTCTTTGGCTGACATTGATTCCAAGATGTCGTCAATGAAACGCACGTTTCATGACTCCCTTGGAGCTTCGAGGGAAACCAGGTGAAGTCAGGTGAATTAGTACCTTGCCATAAGACACCGCAATTTGTCATGAGCTGGTTGCCTGGCAACTGCTCCCATCCAAGAAATAGTCCAGTGCATATAGCTTTATATTTAATGCACACATGACATTTTCTTTTTGTCGTTTACTTGAAACTAGTATTTTATTTTTTATTTTTTAAACTTACGTTAGTAACTCTGTTTAAAATATAACATGACATTTGATTTAGTGAAATGCTTCATAAAGGCTTGAGACTCACTCACGATTTAGAAAACAATGACTCCCCAAGGGCGTTTCCTTGGGGAGAAGTTCCGCACAAAACATCTACCTGTCGTTGAGGATAAAAAGTCAGTAGGTAGTCATAAGTCGAGGTCACTGTGACCTCACGTCTGTCCCATTCTCGCGATTAAGGATCAGGAATGTCACATTTCTATGTGCTGATTATGACGAATGCATACACATTTCTCAGATATAAAAAACGATGATGGAGACTTACAACCCCGAAGCAGTGACTCTAGTTTTCACTATTATTTCATACTTTTATTTCAGATACACCTTCGACTTGCACATTTTCTATTACTTATCACCACCTTTTTCAATCCATCTGTGTTTTCTGACTAGAATGTGCACATTTGAAGAATCAAAATGTTGCTTCTTGTCTCATAACTTTGGGGAATGGCGCAGATGCGTCAGTACTTGTAGGCTTTGTCATGTGATTGTTTGTGAAGCATCTGTTCTACTTTCCTCACTGCATTTTTTTTTCACAGATAATGTTACGCTTCTGATGTTTAAGCATGCACTCCAGTGGTTGGACTTCCTCTCGGTACGTTGCGTGGGCTGAAAAGAAAAGTTGTGTTGCAGTGGAATCCTCTGGTATTTCTCAGACGCCCCGTATGGGATGGCGATGCGATTCCTCTGATCTGATCTCCGTTTCTTGGAACAATTTAGGCATCTGGGGAGGAAGACGTTTT
The DNA here is from genome assembly GCF_023055335.1 of Clinocottus analis. NCBI lineage: Eukaryota > Metazoa > Chordata > Actinopteri > Perciformes > Cottidae > Clinocottus > Clinocottus analis. Next base: position 6,569,676 of record NW_027175987.1, on the reverse strand, counting down.
TGGCTTTGATTCTGATCTGTCTCTGTGCGAGTGCAGCTAAGCATCTCTTGTTGTTGAAAACGGCACAAAAGACGATTGACCTTTGTGACAATAACCTGTTTTAGAGACTCAAGACTGTCTGTCTGCCTGTCTGTCTGTCCCAGCTGTTTGTCCTGTGCCACGGCCTCCTGCAGCTCTCCCAGCTGCTGTACAGTGCCTGCTTCAAGAGCACAATCAGCACAATCGAGAGACGCTACGGCCTCAGCAGCTACTCCTCGGGAACCATTTCCTCTCTTCACGAGGTAGGAGCCAACAGCAACACAACCTCTTGCAGCCTGAGATCCTGATAGCTTTATTTCAAGGATGCCAATGACAAAGGAGGAATTGGAGAACAAGCAACATATCAAAATCACACTTCCAGAATGTGAGCCAGAAGTAGTTTGGCTTTGTTCTGTTGCGGATGCGCGCGGTCAAGGAAATGATAACGCGTATCTTACATGCTCGTCCTGGAGAGTGCCGGGTTTCATAACATTCGAGAGGGATTCAAATGCATACACAGGTGGATGTTTTCGAGTATGCATGACCAGGGGCCACCAGGCAATGATTAAATCACCATGTTGACGTTTGCTGCCGTTTAGCCTTTTAAATTCTTCTGCAGCTCCCATTCTCTCAGGACTTGGCTGCACCTTTGTTCTGTGTCAATGTGATTAACAAGAGCTGACTTGATTGCATGCTATTTCCTTAAAAACACACATCAAACAAAGTGCCAGGTATTTTGCTCTGGAAAATGGTGGAGACCAAAACCGAGCGACAATATGAGAGACTATTAAGCACTCATTTGTCATGTGGACAGAAATATGACGATAAATCAATGCTAATCTTGCTAATGAGCAAAATGTTTGCCTATCAACTGAAGCGGTTTGGTTTCTACTAGATTTCTACTGCCTCCAAGTGGCCAAATGGTCCGTTGATGCAGCTTTTGAATTTCTTAAATTTGTTCTGCCTCTAAATTTCTTAGGGGTTAATTTCTGAACTTTGCCTGGGAATGTGCGCAGACTGCACTACATTTGCATTACAGTGCAACCCTGGCCACTTGCATCTATGGTTTTGAGAATCCCATTGGTCATGTTTGAAAACTGACAGGACTTGTAAAGAGAGACGACGCACCTTCTCGCCCCTCTTTGAAGTATGTGTCTTTGTTTTCTGTCTCTTAGGTCAGCAACAGTGTGTTGATTGTGTTCGTGAGCTACTTTGGAAACCGCGTTCACCGTCCTCGCCTCATTGGAATTGGCGGACTGTTGATGGCCGTCAGCGCCATGATGCTGACCTTACCTCACTTCTTATCCCAGCCCTACGACTATGACTCCGTTCTACACAGTAAGACCAACACCTGAATGCGAGGCCACGGCTGGTGTGACAGTCCAGAGCCAGGAATACTCGGGAATGTACAAATATGTCAGTGCAATTTATGAGACTTTTTTGCACGGGATCGTTGAGAATGCTGCGGCGTCTTTTCAGCGGAGGCTCCAGAGCAGTCAGCAGGGGTACAACAAGTACCTGCTTTGACTCTTTGTACTCGGAAATCGTCACCGGTGTTTTCCAGCTGAACTTAAAAAACAGAAGGAAATCCTGAATCTCTATGCACTTTCTGAGTTAAGGTTAGAGTTGCCTCCAAGGCATTTAATTTGTAAAAGCAATGTCCTTCATTTAAAAGTGACCCCCCCCCCCCCCTCCAGAGTCAGTGACGAGACAGAGAGGCTTCAGGTAATGAGTTGGACCTCTGCATCCACTGGCTTATCTTTAACTTTTTTTTTTCCTCCTCCTCCTTCCCGCCCGTGTGCGACCACCTTCCGTGACCCAGATCGCCACGACATCTGCAACCTGCAGAGGAACTCGAGCAGCCTGGAGTCTTGCGGCCGCGATGAGACCCGGCGCCTGGCCGACACCAACAACCTGTGGCTGCTCATGGCCAGCGCTCAGCTGCTCTTCGGCGTGGGTTCGGTGCCCATTCAGCCGTTTGGGATTTCCTACATAGATGATTTTGCTGGGCCTGGCAACTCCCCTCTTTACATAGGTGAATGACCTGTGGTTCAGCAGTCGATTGATTTGTTTGGATGAAAGATAACACAACCTGCGGTACATGGTGACATCGTCCAAAGGGATTCATGCAGGTGCTCCTTTGCAATACATAGATTTTAAACGTGTATTTTGTGACTGAGGTTTATGTCCTCTAAACATGTAATATTAAAAATCCTATCAATTTTTTAATGTACTTTTCTATATACTAGACTTTTCTGACAATTGCTTCCTACATTTGTTTCTGTTTCTATGTCCCTTCTTTCTCTGCTGATCTGCTTTCCAGTGCTAACATCTTTTATTCTCCCACATGGCTCCAAGAGATGGTAAACTAGATAGTAAATCTACCCGTGTTGCCTAGACAAAAAGATAGCTCAGTGCCAGTTAGGCACAGAGCTACCCTGAGCTATCCTGTGCCTGAGGTCTGGGTGAAGTCACTGTCAGACACTGTGTCTGCTGCCCTACAACACAAGTTTTAAAGGGAAACCACCTTAATTAGGAGCACAGGAGAGTTACAGCAGATTATTAAAATGTTCAGCAGCTGGAAGCCTGAATGTTGACTGAGTCAAGCAACATGTTCATCAACCTGATAAATACATTTTAAACAAGTAAACCCAAAAGGACATCAAAAATGACCTCCGTACAAATGTGATTCATAATGTTTTTGATCCAATAATAAGGTTTTTAAATTGAAGATGAAGCGGGTTATCAGAACGTATTCTCATCCTTGTTATCCTCACTCACAGCGGTGAGGAGTCATGGCAGAGAGACTAAACCTGATGATAAATGATAAACTCTTACCCTTACGTTGGCTTTATCATTCGCAGCCATCCTGTTTGCGGTATCTGTCTTCGGGCCTGCCATCGGCTACCTGCTGGGCTCGGTCATGCTGCGGATCTATGTGGACGTGGACAAAATTGGTTTAGGTAATGATCATGTCTTTAGAGGCACCCCAAAGTTGTTTTCTAGTCAAGTTACAGCGAGGAGGATGAATCACCGGTGAATTTAAGCCTTGCCTCACATGTCCTTGCAGGAGCTGAGCTCGAGCTGACACAGAGCGATCCCCGCTGGGTGGGGGCCTGGTGGATGGGCCTGCTCATCACCTCCGCCTGCCTGCTTCTCACCTCCATCCCCTATTTCTTCTTCCCTTGCAGAATGTCTTCAGGGGACAATGTAAGTCGCACTCACAAAGATCTATCAGAGCAAAACAGCCCTTGTTTAAACAGTTATTGGACTGCGTATTGCTCATGTTTTACTGACACCTACTGGCTGTGTGTCAGCATTGCATTGTACTCTGGTTTTTCACCATCTAAGAGGCACAACAGGCTTCCTCAATGCTAACTTATTACGCCACATTATGATTGACACATCATGGTTCTGGACACTTTTCAGTTCCCAAGAAGTGATTTGTACTTGTAAGTCATGTTTTGACCTTTTTTTTAAACAATTTGCAGAACCCTTTTAAAAGAAGAAGCCAGATTCTGTCCCCTGCTGAGTGAAACCACATTTTGGCTTTCCCAGCTTTTTCCAGGACTTGACCTGGGGAAAAAAATAATAAGGCCGTTAACTACGATTTAATTTCAAGAGAAAAAAAAAATCCTTCTCAATCAGGTGCCAGATTGTAAGCACGCGTCACAGGAAGCTACAAAAATGCAAATGCAGCGAGGAGAAACTCCAAGCAGATCGAGCTCAAACGAGAGCGAATCTGCGGTTGGCTTTCTCCACCTAGAGAGCGGTGGGTGGGGAACAGCTTTAAATGTTGACCAAAAACATCTTATTAATATGGCCCATAAAGAATTAGTTTGAATGTTTTGAACTAGAGTTGGATGAGCTACTTCTCCATAGTTGGATGTTTTACCTTCAGTAGATGGCGATCAAACTGGGGGTGTGCAGACCTTGTATTCAGCACTTTGGAAAATCCACTCCAAACTCAGTAAAAAAAAAAATACATTTGGAACATGTCAGGCTTTAAACACATTAAAAATAAGAGCCAAAAACATTTTCTCTTTGAGACAAAAAACTCAAATCTTTCATTGTGGTGTTTGACAGCTTCGGGGATTTTGAATGGAGGAAGACTGTGGAGCTATTGCACAGAGCTGTCAATTCAGTTCTAATGTTCCGACGTCTCATGAATGCAGCATGAAGAGACAAGGGGGGGTTGGAAGAGGGCAAACAAGAGGTGGGACAAATGCACTTTTCAAGAGTTCAAACTAAGAACAGAGCTGATGTGATTTTGTAAGCATCCCTCTAGATTTCCCAATGTCCTACATGTTTAAATTGGTCCAACTGTATTCATCACAGAGCACATATTTGCCTTCACATGCACAGTTTTACACAGCTTGTTATGTTCCAGGTGATTGTAAGTGAAACGGACATGAGTGATGACTTCAAGAAAGCAGATGCCTCCTTACTGGATTTCCTAAAATGTAGGTTTATTAGGTTGTTCAAAGATTCCACCTGTTGGATTGTTTTACGTGTCCAGATAAGAGAGATGTTTTTTACTGAAGTCCTTTCCAGTAATCTGTGTGCGTGCTTGTGTCTGATCAGTGTTTCCCAGAATGTTTCTGCGCCTCCTGTTGAGCCCGCTCTTCCTGATTCTGGTCCTGGCCCAGTGCTGCTTCTCCTCGGTGATCGCGGGCCTCGCTACCTTCCTCAACAAGTTTCTGGAGCGGCAGTACAGCGCGTCTGCCGCCTACAGCAGCCTGCTCGTCGGTAAGTGCAAATGTAATGATGGGGCTTCAGGAACCGATGGCGTGATGCATTAGGTTCAGTCGACTGCTCGCCATCGATGTCGGCAGTTAAATGATTCAAGTCCTGATGTGCAGCGTTGTTTGTATTGAACCATTTTTATGAACTCTGGAAGGGAAATGAAACGCTCTGTTAAATTCCTTTAATGGACACTGTGGAGTGTGTCAGCCTGCTTGCACTATGGCCCCTTTCCAAAGGGTGAAGCCGGTTTCTGCTGTCACCTTTGCCCACACAAACATTTCAATTGGGTTTTTGCTTCCTTTCTAAAGCGTTGCAATATGACTGCACCTGCCATGTGTCGCAATGTTAGGAAACGTGTTAACGACACATGGAGAAGACAACAATTAGCATCTTACTGTCCGCGATTCCCAGGTGCTGTGAATCTGCCAGCTGTCGCGGTGGGGATGCTGATAGGCGGGGTCATCATGAAGAAGGCCGGCCTGTCCTTGAAGACCATCCCGCGCTTCTCCGTCGCCATGCTGACCATGTCCACCCTCCTCTTCATCCCTCTCTTCTTTATGGGCTGTCCCACACAGAAAGTCTCCGAGGTCAATCATTACCAAATCGGACAGTATGGGTGAGAGAGAAGGGCGGGGGCCTCTTATAACAGAGCCTCATCTAATGATGAGACGTTTATGTGAAAAGCATATTTTCTTCAAGGGGTATTTTAGGTTTTGGGACTTTTTATTGTTGGTCACATACCTACAGTTTAGCTTGTGTAAAAATTGGATTCTCCTAGTCCCTACATTTTGGTTTCTTTTATTGAATCTGGGAGCATATACAGTGCATACGCACATACAGGGACACTTAATGCAATACAACACATTCCTTTGTTAACATTTGCGGTTATTAATATGTAAATTGTAGGTTAGTCTGGCTAAAATGGGCCAACATTACTTCCAACTGCACGCCTAGCCATGAAAAGGCATCCATGCTTGTGTCAGTATTTTGGAACCAGCATTGTTTACACCGTTTGGCTGCTAGCAGTTCTCCTTTCTGTTGGCATGTTGCTGCATATGCTTTTTTGCCGCGTTTCAGTCACTGACTGTAGATCAGAGGAACAGCCTGAAACAGTGACAATAAAAAGATATTGCATGTTTATGTGCACAAGATTAAGATCAGGGGCTCGTTCATGAAAACCTTGCTCTACAGCACTACTAGTGGTCAATTAATCCACAGGGGACCTTTTATGATAAGACAACGTCTTAAAAAAATAAGACAGTCATCATCCAAATAATGGAAAACAATTCCTCAATGAAAGTGCAGAGACTTACATGTGCAGTGTATATCACTTAGGTGAAAATATTGGCAGAAATGTAATACTATGTAATATGTAATACTTGAATCTGTTGTGACTGCAGGTTGCTGTCACTGATACTCACAAAGTACTAGGATGTCAAAAGTCTAAATTCAACATGCTAATGAAACATGGGCTGCTCTGAACTAGTTGTCTCTGCCCTCCACAGGTCTCTCTCCTTTTGCTACTCAAACTGCTCCTGCCCCGCCGGTGCCTTTAACCCAGTGTGTGGCTCTGATGGAATCGAGTATATTTCTCCTTGCCATGCGGGCTGCACCAACTTCACCAGAGTCATCAACAACACCCACAGGATTCAGGTCAGTGCCCCCCCACCCCCGTCCCTCAATTTCTAATATTAGCATACAGTGTACTGTTAATGAATTGTATATGGTAAGTCATGAAGACATGCTTGTGATAGTGGGCTGCATCCCCACGACTTGACTTTTGGCTGCATTTTTTAATCTGGGGAATATTTTTGCAACACCAGAATAACAATACAATGAATTACCTCATGCAGACTAATCATGAATGATATATAGATTTTCTGAAAACCAAAAGAATATATATGCTTTGTTTTTACAGCAGTAAAAGTAATGAAAAAGTGTATAAATGTTCTGACGGTGAGAGGAAGGAATATCTTTCTGGGGTTCTTGTGCATGCACAGGCTCCGTTAATTAGCCTGTGAGTGGTGTAATTAACCTTTTAACTGTGTCGGGGCAGAGTGACGTAGGGAAAGCGTACACTGCATCAAGAGCATTTTTAAATCTGATCCTCAAAAGGATCTCTTTTTTTTTCCATTGTTAAATTTTCCCTCTCACCTGTTAAATGGCACTACAGGTAAGAGCAAATGCATGTGTTTTGATTTCATGGTGAACTGTCCCTTTTTTAAGAAGAGACTTTGAACAGGAAGTGACTTTGTCCTCTTTAGGCAGTATTTAGACTTATAACATATCTGCCATGAACACACATTTCAATATCTGATCAATGTGTATTAGTCACGGAGCGTATAGGAGTTTTTTGAAAAGGGGCAAAGCGTCAGTATGTCAACGTTGCAGCCTGTGAACCATCTTCCAGTCGGTGGAATGTGTGAAACTGCTAATAGATTGTATTAGTCAGTTTGACTCGGCCTGGATGCCTGCTGTGTAATACTGCAGTACAAACACAGACGTGATGGCTACGACGAGTTTAATAATAAAGGCTCTGAATATTTATTGTGGACTTGATTTCCGTCTATCCTGGCTCTGTCCAAATGTAGGACCAGTCTACCTAGCAGCATCTCTAAAGCTGAGAGCAGGTTTGCAGCTCACCAGAGCTTCATATTTGGGATACAGACATTAGGGTGTTGTCGATCTTTTCATCACACACTCTGCAATAAAGCAAATAAATGTATTTCCAAAACCTTGTTTTTCATTTTCTTTGTAAAGGAAATCACAATAATGTTTCCTTTACTTTCTGCCTGGATACAGCTGTACACCAACTGCAGGTGTATATCAGGGAGCCAAAGTAATGCCCGGCCTGCTCCCTGTCCAAACAACTGTCCACACCTTCTCCTCCCCGTCATTCTGGTCATTTCCCTGGCCTCACTGATTGCCTGCCTCACTCACAACCCCATGTACATGATGGTGCTCAGGTGAGGAAGAACAGTAGATATTGCAATGTATTCACGTAAACTTTTGTATGTTTTTGAATATTTTCAAGGTAAATTTAAAATGACAAATTTATCTAATGGATCATATAAGCTGTCTGTAATTAATTGAGATGATATGACCTTATATTCTGATCTAGTTGACTCGAAATACTGCTTCATGGCATTAACTTAGTACATTCATTTTATTTACAAAACTTTTGGTAAATAAAAGTCAAAAAGTTATGAAAGGAGTACGCTGGGCTCTTTATGTAGGCGAGCTGAGAATAAATGGAAAGTCCAGGCACTACTGCACAAGTTGGGAAATTTGATGAGAAGTTATATATTTACAAGGATGATCAATCAAATTTATTTCTACACATTAATTGTAGCTATTTAAAAAAAATACATGGCTGTTTTTGAAATATGATTAATAACTTCTGTTGTCTAATATTGTATTGAAGACGGACACTGCGCACCAATAAGAAACGCAGATATGACCCTTCTTTTCCTGTTCATTTCAGGTGTGTTCCCTCTGAAGAGAAGTCATTTGCAATAGGAATTCAATTTTTACTCATGAGAATACTAGGTAAGTTAGTGCCACACTATGACTAGTTATTGTATTGACAATGAGCTTCTGTTAGCTTATTATACAGCCTCCAAATCCAAGAAATTATTTGCATGAATAAATTGTGCAAAATGTGTTAAGGATCCCATACATTATGTAGTATTTCAATTGAATATATATATATATATATATATATATATATATATATATATATATATATATATATATATATATATATATATATATATATATATATTAAAAAAAATGTTTCCTAGTAACTGTAATACGAGGTAAACTTTTAAAAATGTTGTATTAGATAAAAAGTGACATAGTGACAAACAATTAAAATGTGTCAATGTGAAGTCTGCTTTTGTGAACTTATACTTATTATAATAAGAGGGATAAAATTATATTTTATATGAACGATTTTAATTCCTGAAATGTTCTCACAAAATATTGGTTAATTTAGCCCATGTGTTCATTTAAATTGCATATTTATTCTAATACATTGCAGACTCGAGGGCTTTGTACATTTTGGCTGCTGTACGGCGCTCCAACAGTATCAAGAAAGCGCAATTAATTAAACTTCATTTTGAATTGTGTTAGTCAGAGCGTCTGAGTCAATGTTGGACCGCCCTCTAGTGGCTCTCACTCGCCCACATGGGGATAGACATGTTTTTACTCCCTGCATAATCACCTTTTTGTCCTCCTCTCAGCCTGGCTGCCCGCCCCCGCTCTCTTCGGGACAGCGATTGACACGTCATGTATCTGGTGGAGGCACGTGTGCAAAAAGAAGTTCAGCTGTGGTTACTACAACAACAACATCTTGAGGAACCGGTTAGAAAACACACCACTCAGAACGCATCTCGCACAAGGCAGGACAGCCACGCCCCCTGTTGACCTCATCTGTCTCTGTCTGTCTGACCCCTGCAGGTACTTGGGCTTACAGGTGGGTTACAAGGTCATGGGTATAGCGCTACTGATGATACTGGGGTGGAAGGCCAAGAGGACCCAGGAGTACAGTCTAGAGAAGAGGCCCGAGGGACCACTCTGAACCGAGCTGCCAGCCTCTACGTCTCCTGAAGTTGTGCTGTGGTGGGTAAACATGCCGAAGAACAGTGTTGCAGAGCGAAGCAGTGTCAGCGGCAGGAATGCCTGCACTGACTTCAATATCCAGAGACCCACTTTCTCACCTGGTGCTTCACTGGCTGTAGTTGAGATGCAATGTTTTTGGATGCTTTAAAGCTTATGATTGGATTTACTCTGACACGCCCTCGTATTCCAAGTTAAGAGAGTACGGCTTAAACAGCCTTCTTGTGTGGTACCTCACAATATATATTTTTTCATGCCTCAAACAGTGATGAGGGTTCAAACAACACGTAAATCTCTATATCCATTACTTGTTCCTATAAGGTAGGAATCTGTTAAGGTTTCTATTTCCAATGGAACATATTCTGTAATTAACTAAATGTATTAGCTTAATATTTAAGTTTATCTTTTTATAGATGTTTGTCTCGTACACAGAGACATCTGTGATAAGTGCAAGACTAATTTCTTTTTCTTTTTTAAATTTATATGTTATTAGTCTTTAAAATCTCATATACATACAATACTTATTTCATATACAATGATCACATATAACTTGATTGAATTGCAATGCTAATGAATTTAGCGGATATTTAGCGGATACCCAGAACGTACTCTGTTGCTTGTAAATTGAATGACCTGCACACATGCCAGCTGCTGGTGAGATTATGTATTGGTTACAGTGGAGTGCATGAATGTGTAAGCATTACTGGCATTAAAGTACAATTAATCAAGTCAGTGTGAAGTCCTTTATTAATTTCTGTGTTTGTGTCTTGAAGGCTGATACCCAACCAAAGGTCCAAGTTTTACAACGCTGTTGGTTTTGGTATTTTAATTATTTCCAATTTCCCTTTCTTAAAGAAGATGCTTGGGCGATTTATAGACATGCCTTGTTGTGGGGTACTTTTAATATGATTGACTGAGCCTGTCCCTGCAGTGGTAATATTTGGTGTGTATTGCTATTCAGTTGCACCAATAATGCACCATTAATTGTTAGAATGCTGTTAAGAGGGAAACTTTGCCTTTGTTGCCCCCTGCGTAAGTACAATACGCTGCCAAGGAGGCCTTTTGTGTTTTGGAGGGGCCTCTGTGTCAAAATGTATAGTTTTGAGACTTTAGTTTAAGTGGGCTCACTTGGTGCATATTTCTAAATAAAGTTACGTTTCATAAATTGACCGCAAACAAAGTGACACAAAAGTAAATATTATAGATGAATAAGCTTTTGGGTGCTAATTATAGTCAGTGTAACATGGTCTGCTGTGCTCACTAATGGAAACTTATAGCCAACAGCTACACGGTGCATACACAATATAAAGCATTTTAGTCGTGAGAGCCATATAAATTACTTTTCTAATCTTAATTGGACAATTTCTGTATTACAGTAAAGTCCCTCATAAATCACAAATTATAAAACCCACAAATAAATTGATTAATACCAGAACTAAAATATTAACATGAAACTGTACTAAAACACTTGGACCTAAATATAGTCACTAATTTAGTGCCTAATGATATTCTGTACATGATTCATGTACCAGATTCATTATATTGTATTGGTATGGCAAAGTTCTTTAATGGACTTACATAGATGACTGTTAAAATAACTAGTGACTATGTATACATGGCCCATAATGTATATATGCATATAGCAAATCATATATAAACTACAATGTAAGTGAAATCTACAAATCTATAAATCTGAGAAAAAAAAACACCATGATGTCATTGGGTTTATCACAGCCGAAAACTATAGAAGTTAAGTTTGAAAGGGGTTCATTGAGAGGCAAGAATAGTATTTAAGAGATCTTATCAAGTTCCATTATGGAAACTGTTGAATCCAGTGTTTTAATGAATGGTAATCATCGATATTGACAATTACTTTTCGAGTTCCCAAACTGTATGAGAGTACAACATAAATCCCCGGTATCGTTTGTATAGTTAGTGTTGTACCAGGTGAGGAAGTCATTTCACGTGGATGAACCCGGGGCCTCATGTCTGTCTCTCCCTCGCCTCCGACTCTTATGACGTCATTTTACATATCGCGGCTGTCTGTCCACGGAAACGAGGAGAGACTGCGCATGCGCAGAATCCTTCGGGTGAAGAGGAGGAGGAGGAGGAAACAACCCTCACGGACCGGTGCAGCAGCAGCAGCAGTGTGTGTTCCCATCACGAGCGCTGAGCAGAGAGCGAGCGAGCGGGGCTGAACTTAACGCAACAACACCACCACCACCACCACCTTCTCCACCCAACCAACCAACGCCGCACACGAGAGGGAACACACTGGTCCACTCAGGCTGTCCTCTGCTGTCCAGAGTTCCCCCTTTCCTCTTCCTCCTCTTCCTCAACATGTCTGTGGGCAGTGACTTTGGCAACCCTCTAAGAAAATTCAAACTCGTCTTTCTCGGGGAACAAAGTGGTAAGACGTGTTTAAATCCTCCCTAGAAGTTCACGTGAACCCGTTGCACCTGCTGGCCAGCAAGACGTAACGTTACGTGCAGCCCGTCCGGCGGGTATGCGTCTCTTTTTGAGTTGTAGGGCTGAACTGAAGCATTTAAAAAAAACAAATATGTCTTCACTGTTGAAGTGCGTTTGACAGAAACGGGGAGGGAAATGGAGGGCGTCGTTTTAACCAAATTACCAGCCTGTGAGGCTTCACACAATAGAAGGGAGCGTGCGCGTGAGAATTGTAGCACGCAGTTAAGTTTAGCAGTAATGTCACAGAGGCTCTCATGAAGCTGTGACGTCTGCCTTGTGAGGCGTTCAAGGTGGCTGTTAGTTTTGAAACGGGTGCTGCTCGGTAAACGAGGCTGCGTATGTGCGTGTAGGGAGGCTCGCGCTGCCCCGGGGATCGATGCCGTGCGCGGTACAAGTTGCTAAATACCCCCGTGTGCCGAGACACACCCAGACTCAGCGGCGATGAGATGACTCGCGCGGCTGCAGTCTCATTTTCCTGGAGTTGCTCCAGTCCGCCTGCCGAGGCTGAACCAAGTTTGTGTTTGTGCGTGAAGAATTGTTCTCCTGGTTATTATTTTTAGCATGAGATCTCTGCGTGACGCACAATTAAGACGTTATCGAGACATCTCTTGGAAAGACTCGTTTCTTAATCTGTGCCTCCATCCGGAGCTCTGCTCACCCACACCCCTCATACGTCCTTTTTTCTTCTTTTTTTATTTCGGTTTCAACGTGGCAACTAACTAGTTTTCTCACTCACGAGATGACACAGAGCCAGCCGAGACAGGATTTGAATCTTTAGGTTTGTCATTTGAACGGGGCTTGTCTGTTTATCTGTAACTCACCTGAAGCATAAGTCATGGTTCAGTCCGTCAGTAGGTCATATTGATCATCCGGTATAGGAGGGCTCATGCATTACACAGGATGTGTGGTTCATTCTACAACATGGTAGCACACCCGTTATCAAAGTAATAGTGGATTTATGTTGTCTAACACTGAACACTGAGATGCCTTAACAATTCGAAATCCTGAGAATGCACACAGATAACGGATGTTGCCCTGTAGGATCTGCTTGAGACTGCTGTTAAAAACAATAAGTCGATTAATCCATACTTTAAACAACAAGGATTTCTCAAATATCCTCTCTATCATTGCAAATGGAATATGTTTTGTTTTGGTCTGTGTGAAGGCAAAACCAGTTATTTGAAGGCATGGAATTGGGCTCTGGGCATACACGATGGGCTTATTTATGACATTTTGTAGATTAAACAATAATCAGTGAATACAAGTTAGCCTTACTTTCATCTTTAAAGTACATGCAATCATATGCAAACATTGTCTGTTGGGTGCTTTGACTCTTGGGCAGCTTTACAATATTAGGTGCCAAGCAACTAGCCGAGGGGGATTTGGCTGCACAAACAGACGTTAGGGAGTGCACTGTGTTCACCCACCACAAAGCTGGCTGAACGTTCTGACATTGTCAAGACCAAACTGGGGAGGTGGAGGGATGAAGAAATTGTATTCTTTATTGAAAGGGTTACTGAAAAGGATTCATATTTTCATTGTTGCATCATTATTTTTGAGAGTGTGTATTATGTAAAGCTGTATTTCACTTCAAATACCAATATTCATGGGCTTTGTTGTCATTTAAATGCCGAATGGGCAAATAGTGGTAAAATAAAAGCAGAGGCGTCTGTTTTTTTTTGGTCAGACGAAGGGTTACTGTGCTTTTTTAGGTTTGCTGCAGCTCCCTTTCTTTTCCTTCTCTCGATGGTGGTGTTCCACTTCCGTTTTACACTGTGTATGTTTATTGAGCAGAGCATTACAGGATATATTATAATATCTGTAATAATTCTAGATGTGTGTAACAAATATAAATGATCAATGAGGAACATTTCTTATCAATGAATCTTTTCCCATTATGAATGTGGGCAGCGAAGTCATTAAATTCTATAATGGTGCAACTTCTTTAATTGTAGCTTATTTCAATCTGCTCTAAAAAGCAAATCCTTTTCTGGGATGTTGTTTTTTTTTCATTGACAAAAGAGCGTTTGTGTTAAATGTCACTGAATCAGTGTTCCCATATTTACTGCTGACATCACCGCTTTATGGTAATTATGGTAACCGTTTGGCTTTTTGAGAGTGTGATGTAAGATGCACCGTGTGGCCTCAGTCTGTAGCGTCTTTGGTAAAATGGCTTGAAACCCGCAAGTCAAGGAGGAGAGAAGTCCGTGGACTTTATTTGTCAAACGGTGCTCATCCAGACGGCGGCGGCGGTGTGTTATTGGGTTGTCCCCGGTGTCTCTCTGACATGTCTGCTATAATTGCAGCTGGTTCCCAGGCGGGCGTGAATTCCGTCAGCACTGCCACTATCATTTATTAATGTACACGGCTGGACTCAAGTATGTCAGGAACGGGGCCACACAGGCACAGAGGTTGGAAAAGACCACTTATTCTTTCTGGGTTGATGGTTACTGTGTACAAAAAAGACCCAGAGTGATGGAAGTATGTGGAAAAAATAGGAAAAGATGGCAATACTATTCTGTTATTTTAAAATAAAAGAATCCACTAACGTCACAGAGGTGGGTGGAAGCAGGCAGAATGTTAAATGAGCTGTCAGGAAGTCTCCTCGCCTGCATACTTCTTTGGGTGTTTTCTACAGCGCCTGTACAAAGGAGGCTGGATAAAGATTTTTTCTTGACAAAGCTGAAGGCTTAAAGCAGGCCAATCAGCTGAGTCTTGTGTGCCCACGCTCATGGTGGAAACAGCATTTTGCAAGTTCCAGCCTTGGAGGAATGAACCAGGTCACTGTTGGAACACCTCAGATTACAGCTCTGCATTTATTGGGTCAAAGATATTTAACCGTAGGCCCGAGCAATATTGCATAGTGCTTTTTGTTAAAGCTAATTGCTTGGAGGTAATGCCCTGCTGCATGCTTGATCTGACCTCAGACAAGCAGATGGGAATACATCTTGGTAGATGCATCCGCATGGCTGCCGACAGAGTTTGCTCACTGAATCAAAAAACCATCTCCCCATCTTCTACCACACAGAGATTGTCATCGCGCCAACCAGAGCTGGCTTCAGAAATACTGCTGAATCACCGGACCGATATGCTTCAGAGTGAAGGTCTGGTTGGTTGTCGGATGCCTCAATCGCCGCGTCTCGAGGGAACGGCTCTCTCAGCAAATTAAACTTGAGTTTTTGGCTTGGCCCTGCTGCAGTTGTAGATGACACGTATTAACCCACGCGTGCATACATCAATAACATGCAGCTTTATTTATATGAATAAGTTGTACAGTGATGAGCGGAAACACTGTTGCAAATGGACTCTGTCTGGATTGGTATCCACTATTTCGGAAAGGAGTGACGTATAGATGACATAGCCTGTTTGTACGGCCCGTTTTCTCTTAGGAACCAAGACAATTATTCCAAGATGAGAATATCTTGCTGGTGTGAATTGGAGGAGGCTGGAGATGAAATGTGTTGAGAACACTGCTGCGATTTTCATTTGCTTTGTCTTTTCTGTTCCAGTTCTTTGAAGCTCTGTGCAACGACATTATAGTTTCATTATACCTAACGCAGGCCATTAGGTAGTCGTCTCTATTCATCTTGTTTTAAACATTGTAATACTTAATCGTACAGTACATGCCAGTCTTAAGATATTTCATAATCTAGTGATTTTCACTCCTGCTCTGATCCGTACACCTATGTTTTTGTAAAATGTCTCCAGCTTGAAATTTTTAATAATTTGACTCCTCATAAATTGCCAGAACAAATGATCATGTTTAGGTGACATTTTGAAGATTGAAATGCATGTTTGGACAGTGTGGTGTTACCTAATAATCCGTACATGTTTAAATCTCAATTATACCTTATAAATATATGTTCTTTACGGGGTCTGGTTGAAGTCCAGTAGGCAAGGAGTGAGTAGGCGATAAAACCACGCCCACTCTACCGTGTTAACAAATATAACAGTTAGAGCTGATGACAGCTAGCTAAAGGAGATGCTGTGCTAAACAGAGGTTCTTGAAAAAGTAAAAGCGATAGAGGCTTTGGGCAGAGCAGCGGGGAGGATGGGGTCTGATTACAGAGGGGAAAATGTCAACATATACACCAGCATCGATGTGTTCATCACGTTGTTGTATCATTTAGTTTATTTAGATTAAGTGTGCAGCTACTCTTTAAACTAAATCCTGTGGCAAACCTAACAAAGAGTCCAGCCCACATTCTGTGAGGAGCTGCCCTGCTGACGCGTGGAAATCTAGAAGCATCTAAAGATAGCTGGTCATCTCTTTCATTTCACATCCTATCACGTCTTCCCAGCAAGTGTTCTTCTTCTCTGATGGATTGGGGGAAATGGCAACCTGACAGCTTTGATCTGCTATTGATCGGCTCGGCTGCCCACTAATGGACGTAATCTATCAAAGGGCATCAATCCGAGCAACGTGTCAGACTAGTCTCTCTATCCAAGGCTTTGGTGCGAGAACATGTCTGGGAGCATGTGTGTTCTTTTCTGAACCCGGCCCACTGGGCATTTTCATATACTAAAGGTATAAACCTCCTGACACTACTTGTTTTTTGTAGCCATGCTTGAGGCATGGCTCTAGGAAAGGCCAGCTGAGTGGTGTCAGTCGCTCCACCATTGGAGCACCACCATGAGGTTTCAATAAAATATCTCTGCAACTATTGGATAAATTGCAAAGTTGCACATTCATTCATGATCATCCCTGACAGCAGGTCATAGTTTCTACTTCTCCTGTGAAATATTGTTTCATCATCAAGTCATTGACGCTCCCCAGAAGAGGAATTATGAGGACTTTGGTGGTCCTCTGACTTCTCATGTAGGATCATTATCAGGTAAAAAATACTTGTCCAATACTTTAGTCTAGGGATGCACCTATAGCAGGATCAGGTCAGATGCTGTGCATTCTTATGTACTTGAACTCATTAAACTACTCTGATGCATTCACACCCGGTGATGCTTACCAGCAAAATGATTTTAACCTCATGTCAGTTGAGCCCTATAAACCGCCCACCTGCAGCGATGACCTGCACAACCCATCATCCATCATTTAACTCCAGCTGCTCTGTATGAGCAAATAAGGCAGAGTACCCAATAAATCTGCACCACATCAATTAGTTGAGCTGTGAGGTTGTCAGCTTTGTGTCTGCCTGACATGCTCCGCTAGCCTATTGCCAGCCCAGCATAACATTGGCAAGCGTGTGTTGATGAGTGTCAAGTTAACAGTAGAACTGAGCTCCTGTATCCTGATGACTGAAGTGAATCGAGTTAGCCCCAAAGTTAGCAACAGCTCAGTCGCACTTAAAGTGGACTGCTATAGTGGAACAGTTATTCTACATTAAGTTTCAAGTACTGGGTTTTTTATTTAAGTGTTTTTATTTGTTACATTTATTTTTCTTAATTATTAACATCCATCCTGCAAATTATACTCTTGTTTGTGCCAGGAAAACGCAAAGTTGATTGTTAAAATGTCAGCAACGTCTACATTTAACATGTCATTGTACCCACATAACATTTGCATGATAGCATTGTTATTGTCAGCATGTTAGCATGCCGATGTTGAGCTCA
Source organism: Clinocottus analis (assembly GCF_023055335.1). Classification (NCBI taxonomy): domain Eukaryota; kingdom Metazoa; phylum Chordata; class Actinopteri; order Perciformes; family Cottidae; genus Clinocottus; species Clinocottus analis. The sequence goes on along the minus strand of NW_027175987.1, from coordinate 6,552,255 downwards.
AAGCACCGCTGCACCTAAGTGCAGCCTCACAAGCAGCTATCGTTGGTGTTCAATATTAATCTTGTTTCTACTTCCTCCACAAACATCCATATACTGTAGCACTTAATCTAGGACCGGCATAGAGCAGAGAGTCATGTGTCTGCTGCTACACACTGCATATATTGCACAAACCTTGAGATGTTTCGAAAAATTGAAGGGTCTAAAAATAATATTGATGACTGTAGTTTGTTTTTATTTTTTTAAATTAATAAAAACATTTTTAAACTCATTACGAGGCGCTTGCAGTCCTGCAGGTGGTGGTCTGCAGCCAAGGAATACCAAACAAAGCATTGGTAGCGTTGTACATACTGTATGCTGCACAGCTGAGTGGGCGTGTTCTCTTAAGGCTCATGGGAGAGCACAGCCTCACTTATACACTCTGCCCAGAATAAAACAGGATTGCAAATCTGTCTGCTGCCCATGCAGTGATGGAGAGACGCCGTCTGAATCTGTTCCGCCCACTCGACTGAAAAGATTTTGAATGCAATATCTGATGACACAGTTTTCAAAAACTTACCCTGCTTTCTTAGAATAAACGTTGCAGAAAAAACTTCAGGAACCAATTGAGGAACTTTTAAAGTACCTTGCATCATTCAGCTAAAGAGACTATTTGCAGACTATTCCCTCTAAATTGTGTGTCTTGGAAATAGATTGGGCTCCCTTGCTTAATGTCAGCTCTGTCGAAGGAGAGAGACGGAGAACACCATTTAAACGTAATCCCAGTCGCTCAAACAGAACGGCTCTGTGAATAAAGTCCCCGCTGTGCAGGAAGGCTGTCATTTACCCAGCAGGGGGATGTGACACTTCACTGAGTTCAGCAGGTCTCCGTCAGTGTTTACCCTTTCCCCAGCTCCCTAGATGAGCCCCCATCACGGAGCCACTCTCGCCCAAATGCAGGCTGCTGCCGCCTTCAGCTTGCTTTTATTTATTGATGAGCTCTGCCATTTAAAAAAAAAATGATATTGGTTAATGTTTTCAAACTGCACTGTTCAGTACCGTATATGTGTCTGTAAGAATATATTGTCTCCATTGAGATGCCAGTGGAAGCACCGTGCAGAAGGTCTTGCGTGAATTTATGGACTGGAGGGAAGCAGAACATTCATCACACCAGTTTAACATAGTAGGGAGTGTTTTATATAACTCGGTGGACAAAGACATGAATCACTGCCAGACAACTTACAGAGATGCATTGGGGCTGCAGCAATGTAGGACCACTTATAATGTCAGTGTAGTCAAACAGCGTTACATTAGTTTTTGTTATTTTGAATCTGATGTATTTCTATCTTTACGCTTCCCCTTTATGCTGCGTATCCTGTCAGCATCCTCTGATGGTCGGGAAGGCATCTCCAGGGCCTGTTTTGATCTTTTTGACTAGTTTGTTTCACCTGGTTCCTGAACGCTTCTTCAGAAGCCGGTGCCTGCTCAGACGAGTTGCTTTGTCCCACACATTCCTGCAGCTGTGGGATAGTTTAGCCTCGGAGCAAAGGCAAGCCTTGATCCCATGCACAATGGCAACAAATGCTTGTTTTGTTTCTACTGTGGAACAAAGATCTAAAGGTAAACAAGCTAGGATTTCGTAGTGTGTGAGTTCAGCCTTGAGTCAGCATTTCTATGCTGGGCCCGGCGTGACTGTTCCATCTAAATATCAAAACTATATTTTGCTATAAGCCTCTGGTTCCACGCCAATGTGCAGGTATGATGGAGCTTTTCTGCAGAACTAGATCCAGAAATGATGTACACTTGTCTACACACCTTTTTTAAGAACATTTGTTTTCGGAATTGTTGAATGGCAAGCTGAGGGTAGCAGGTCCAGGTCTGGTCTCTAGCCGCAAAGGGACTCTTTTGTTCACATGTGGAACACTGACTGTGCCTTTTTAATGTAATGCCCGACTCATGTTTTATTCAAGAAGCCAGATTCTCTCAAGGGCTCTTAAATTTCATGTAGTTGTTTTCTTATTTAGAATTGACTGATAATATGTAGCTCATGGAAGCAAAAGTTGAGGCTCACTGTTTATACAATGCACTCAAAATTTAAAAAAAATATTGGTTATTTGCCAGGGTCAAGAGAACGTGCTCAAAGTTGATGGGTCAATGACTTTGTTGATTAGTATTCCTAGAAGATTAAAAGCCTTACCATTTGACACATGGAGTTTTTCTTACCATTAACTGGCACAGTCAATACTGGTTCAAACAAGCCTGATTTACAAATCAATTAAGCGGAAATGATTCCACAATGTATACGTGGTTCAGAGGGTTAAAGACCTCATCACAATCACTCTGAAACTGAATCTGATCTCATTGCTACCAAGTTTGGTCAATATTAGCCCAGCATTGTTATTCCATAAACAGCATTTACAGTCTAATTTAGATTGTCACAGTTGTTTTCATTTATCACATGAGAGCTTTTTGTGAGGCCATTCAGTAATCGGGACTGTTCACAATGTACTCTTACTCCCAGACATGGCTACAGGGTACTTTTGGTTTTAATTATTCATCCTATACCACCTTGGAAATCTCTTTAGGCTGTATTGTATTTTTTGTGGAATATTGTCAGATTCCTAAACGTAGAGTCTACAATGTTTAAATGTGACATATAATGCTCATTTACAGGTTCTCATACGTATTTGGGTTTTCTACTAGAGCGTTAATGTACAAAAAACAATTTGTTTTAGTGCCCAGCCTGCTCTGGTCATGAAAAAGCCCAGCCTGCTTTGATTGGCTCGCAAGAAAATATTTTTTCATGTAGTTGTCAAGCTGTGGGTGGAGATAGTCCGATTAAGGGGGGACGGAATCCTCATGAGCCTGCAAGTGACATAGGAAGGAGATTTTCTGATCTCGACAGCTGTGGTAGTGGATAGCCTGCAAAAAACGTACTGGTTTATCTTATTTCACGGTTTGTAGACACTCCAGATATCCAAATTTGTAGCACTGAAATCACTTTTCATGATATCTTCCGCTTTTTTAAAAAAAAAAAAGAAATCACTGGGAAACTTTCTCGTTCCTCTTACTATCTTACTGCATATTGGGCTCAAGCAGTTATCTATTCTATATGTTGCAAACTGCTTAATTGATTCATGTACCATACACTCAGCTTGTACATGTGAAAAAAACAGTGAGCCTTGAGAATGTACTCGTGTTGAACATCTTCTATCAGCGTTTAAATTAGCAGAATAGACTTAATTATTTGTGCGCCAATTAGATGTATGTATTAGTCACTGCTCCACCAGTCTTAACCCTGAAGGGAATACAGAAAGAGTCTGAGCTGAAAATATGATGTCTTGTCCAATACTGGAAAATTCTACAGGTTTTTATTCAAATAAATGAAGCTTATTGAGTTTTATTATTTTATCAATGTCTGATTAAGAGGTTTGGGCTGATGGTTTGGGTGATGTCGAAGCAACAGCTTGATTATAGAGAGTCTGAATGGAGAGACCAAAAAGCAATAAAAATGAGTAGGTCATGAATCAGTAGGTAAACAATAAGCGTAGTCCTCTCTAAAAGATTACAAGTACTGTGATAAGGGGAACCGAGGATGTTTCATTAAGGTTTTAAATGGCATTATAATTATCTTGATTGTAAAGTAATACAGAAGAAGTAAAGAAGTAATACACATTCAATGTTAAATACTGCATGTCACTTTGTAATGACATTTACCCAAAGGCACTTCTCCATACACGTAGTCAGTATTACTACTGGCAGTATTATTACTGCGCTTTCTTAATACCACTATTGTATTCAACACCGAGAACACGTCGGAAGTAGGGTGACGTGCAGAAGACATATGGAAGACTGCAAATGAAAGCTGTGTCCTCTTTCTCCGAGCGGATGCTGTCTCCATTTCTCCTCTGCCTCGCGAGAACGGAATCTAATTTAAACATTAAAACGTCAAGTCGCTCTGTCTCAAGCCCTCTGGCCTCAAACCGTAGACGTATGACTTCTATCTCCTTTCCCAAGGCAATCGCAAACACCAGAGAGTCATAGATTTCAGAACTGGTGTCACACTTTGGTGGATATGTCATTGTGCTCTTACTGTGTACTGTATGTATTTGTGTGTGCGTGTGTTGTTATTGCTTTTAGTAACATAAAATACCTCATCAGATGGCATCAGAGCTGAAATGGCTTTCTGAGTGCTTCACAGGATGTGTGTACGGGAGCCTCAGCCTTTGTCGAGTTCGAAAGCATGTTCATCCATTATTCAAAGGTATTGGTAAACGGACGCTCCTGGTGAGAGTTTGAATTGCAAATTTTCCACAAGTGCAGTGACACGCATTGTAAAGCAATGAAAGCTGCTCAGATTTGTAATGGGACCGCAGTAACTCTCTGGAAATCTTATATTGCGTCTGCTTTTGTTGCTGTCAATCAGCACGATTCTCATGTTTTGGACAAATTGACGCGAATGCTGGATGAAAAGTCTGCTCCTGAAGTTGAGTGTGGGCGGAGCTATGCAGGAAGTTGCGTGTTGTTACCTATCAAACGTTCTGGCCCAATCCACGCACTTTGCTGCAACATATCACATTACCATGACTACATAAAAAAATAGTCTTATTGCGGGTATTTAATTTATACTGGTAATCCCTGATTTGAACATCTTCAGGCTATTTCCTCACGAGATGAGACGTCGTTTCAAATAATCTATTTACTCGTTTTTATCAAAACAGCTTCAATCCCAAAATGATTATTGATGACTAAATCTGTGTAACACGTCTCCATTCTTCCATTGGTAACTACATGTTTAACGTCATATTGCTATACTTTGTGGGTAATTCCCAGAACTAGATCTAGGACTAGAACTAGAACTAGGGATTGGGCCTCTATATTATGGAGAATAAAGGAGGTGGTCCTGCTCTAACAGCCTGGACATGCCCACACAGTCTAATTAGACTGAAGTGAAAACACCTGTGTGTTTGACTAATTCGACAAAATATGATGGAAAGCATTTGAAACACTGGTTAAACTGTATATGCTCCAACATAGTTATATATGATTAAAAAACAAATGAGCGTTTATTAAAAAAGTGCTTTTTAAAATTCCTGCTTTACTTCAGTGCAGCTAACCATCTGCTTTTTTGATTTTACCATGCTAGCAGTTAAACTCATACATAACCATACAGGAGACGGCAAGGCTTAACAAAATCTGGCCAACCTCATTTAACCATTCAACAGTCAAGAAGCAAAGAGGCAGGATGTCCGAGTACTTCAAGAGAGCTCATTGTCTTTCAGTTTGGGGTTTGCCAGCATGTAATTTGCAAGATTGAGATTCTTTGACTCTTGTTTGAGGGACGTTTTGTGACCCAACAATTTTTGACCTTTTTTATTGCTGTATTAAACATCTCCAAAGATGCGGCATGCCTTCGGGCGGAAGTTAACTACGACACGCTGCTTAATCTGTCCGAAGGGGAGCCCTTGAGCAAGGTAGTATTTGATAAGTGATTAGACTCTTTTTGTTTTGTGTTAGTTTTCTGCAACATTCTTGTACAGTTGTAATTGTCAGGTATATATGAAGTTCACATTGAAACTAGAAAGTTTCATTGCAGAAACATTTTTTTTGGCAGTTTTTGGTTTGTTAATGCGAGTGTAATTATTTGACTTAGACTGAAGAAAATTCATTTGGAGGCCATCTGCTGTTTGGCTTTCTCCTGTTGGGTTCTGCTTACCAGCTGCTGTGACTATGGATAAACAAGTACACAGATGCAAGAGGCCATAATATCTCTCCCACGGTTCTGTATCTTTTCCAGGTTTTCTGTGCTCCCCTTACCTCGGAAAGGGACAATCATAAATAACTTCTTCTTTTTCTTTGTTCCGTCACTCATTGATAAATATTAGATATCTGCCTCTCTCTAGCGTGCCCGGCTCACATCCCGGTGTCGTGCGAAGGCAAGGCGTGACGCGTACCACTTTATTTTTATCCATCTCTCTGTGAGTGGGAGTCTGGACCCATGCAGAAAGCACTGCCATGCTCTGATTGGCTGCCAAGTCCTCAAGGGTATTCCGTGATGCCTGCCGCCAAATGACCAGCAGTGGGTTTACCTGGCTGCTTGGTACACAGCTCCAGGACTGGATTGACAACTTAGGTTATTTTTCAGCTTCAGAGAGCTCAGCAAGAAGTGGAGTTGGCAATTAATTATTGTGTGTGTGGTCCATCTTTTCAAATCCCTTACGCTAAATCTAATTTAAAACGTATTTGATGTATCTTCTTTTTAAAATACATTTGCATGCACGCAATGACTGCACTATATAAATGTTGTGATAATGCCGTGAAAGACGTAGCTCTTGTCATTTAAAATGTATTTCTGTTTTTCAACCGCACCCATTTATTACAATTATCTATAGCTCTTGTGATATTGTTTGTGTTTAAGCCAGTGATTATTTGGGTGCAGAGGTGGCAGCATCCTTAACTAACTCGCTTTATGGTTGCATAGCTCACAAATGGCGGAGCCTAATCTGAGTCCAGCTGTGTTGGACCTTTAACGTGCCGTAAAATAGCATTTTGAGCTCTTAAGAAAGGCCTTGATGAGGCGTCTGCTGACTGCTCAGCAGAGCCCTGCTGTCGAAAGTGCAGGTTGTGCAGCAGCAGGTGCTCAGTCCTCTTCGTTAATTGGCCCTCATGTTGCTCACTCACTCCACAAAGCCTTTGAAGCACCACGCCAACGAGAGACTTCATTAAAACCAAGGCTGTAATTGGGAACCCACCTCGCAGGAATCCCCTCTCTGTGTTACTATTTATTAAGCCGTCTGCTGAGCGACTGGTATAGTGTGATGAGTTGTTACATGTTTAATTCCTGCACCGTATGTAGAGATATGCGCATTAAAGGTTAAAATAATATGAACAGTTTTTTTCAATAAACAGTCTAGTTTACAGTCAGTAAGTTGTGTGTGTGTGTGTGTATGTATGTATATGTATATGTGTATATATATATATATATATATATATATATATATATATATATATATATATATATATATATATATGTATATGTGTGTATATATATGTATATGTGTGTATATATATGTATATGTGTGTATATATATGTATATGTGTGTATATATATGTATATGTGTGTATATATATGTATATGTATATGTGTATATATATGTATATGTATATGTGTATGTATATATATATGTATATATATATATATATGTATATATATATGTATATATATATATATATATATATGTATATGTATATGTGTATATATATATGTATATGTATATGTATATGTGTATATATATATATATATATATATATATATATATATATATATATATATATATATATATATATATATATATATATATATATATATATATATTTCAGTGAGAAATCACAGAGAAGGAAAGATGAAGCTTTGAGCCAATGAGCATATAACGGTCAAAATAACGTTCAATAAGCAAAATTGGCCTCGATCTACAATTATTACGTTATTACCAACACTGCAGCCATCGTTATAAAAATAAACATTAGGGTTTTGGCCCACCTTTTTATTATTAACCATTGCACTCTTTTTTTTCTTTGTTGTATTAATTTAGTATATATATATATATATATATATATATATATATATATATATATATATATATATATATATATATATATATATATATATATATATATATATATATAAAACATTTTTAAAGTTCCAATGCCCGAATAGAGAAGAAGTACAAGTGGGTGGGCAGTCTTGTTCTACATGAGCTAATCAAAGCAGTGGATCCTCCTGTAGACTGCTTCAAAAGGGTGTGCATATGTTTAATATTATCATATCAGTGGCATGTGATCTTCTTAAAATGAAAATGATACAGTTTTATCGTAATTATCTCTGGGACAACATATAACAGTTGCATCGTGGCTGTTTTTGGAGCTTGAGAGAATCAATGTCAGGACATCCCTGCCTGTGTTACATTGATTTGAACCATTCCTTTTTAGATCTTGTCTCAATACGATACAATCTTTGATGGAGAAAATCGCTGGAGGCATGTTGAAGTCAATGCACAAGTCCCATCAGAAGGTGCTGCCCATTTCTATGTGAGCATGTGGACCGCATCTAACTGCAATTCTAAATAAAAACGGGTGTCGTTGAGTTCATATACAAGATTTAAACACCTTATGTAACCTCATGAATTCATCCTGCGTAACCCTTACTGCAGCTACATAGCGGAAATCAAAAGTGCCTCATATAAAATGACTACAGCAGTTTGTGTAAAGGGGGTGTCAAACATACGGCCCACGGGCCTGATCCGGCCCGCCAGGGGTCCAATCCGGCCCGTCACGGTGTCTAGTGTAGCAGAAGAAAAAAAAAAAATGTATATATTTTTTTAGATCAAAATTAGCAGAATTGAGATTTGAACCTCTGATCCTCTACTTGTAAGACGGACATACAAACCATTGATCCACAGTCATGATTGATGTGATCACTGATATTATTGTGTCAGAAGTCATTCAAAATGGATCACGTCATGAAAGTGACATCACAAACGCGACACAAAGCGATGGAATCTGCAGAGGAGAACCCAGGCAGATAAACAGTGGGCTGATGTCTAATTTTTTTGGTCTTTATGTTTCTAGTTAATTGTTGAAAGACCTTTTTAAAATAGGGTTTATCATCCAAAAACCTTCACCAATGATTTAAACAAAGAGAAATATTGTCGTTATGTATGCGTCATTATGCTGTGATTTTACTGATCCGGCCCACTTGAGATCAAAATGGGCAGCATGTTGTCCCTTTACTAAAATGAGTTTGACACCCCTGGTGTAAAGCCATATGCTGTTCTTAAACTCTTTAATGTAGGCTTGCGGCAAAAGCTAATTCAATTGGAAAGGGATAATGTGTTTATGAGGGCAGGGCTTTTAAGCTGGACACTATCAGGAAATCACAGCAAATCATGCAGCATCCTGTTCAGACAGTCACTGGTTAAGGAGAACACAAGAGAAATTTTGAAGTCCCCCTTTTGAGTCCAGTAGCAGATCAACAGTTGATTGAGACGTCTTAAGGCTCAACTAAGCTTTATTAACAGGCACAGGTCAGCTCAGCTGGTGAGAGCCACGTGGGGCCGGGATGGGAGAATTTGGTCCGCCATCGACGGAGGATATATGAACGGGGGACAGCGTTCTCCTGTCATTAAGCTGGCCATTTCCACAAGGAGTGTCACTGTAATCAATAGGTGCCAGACACCAAAGAAAAAGCTACACTGAATAGCCTAAATGTCAAGATGAGACATGAGACGGCCTGGAAAACTTCATCAATACATTTTGCATGGTTCCTTTTACACACAGAGGAATACGTACCCTTATGTAGTTTATAAGAAACCAATTCGACCTTTGCCATCTACCGTATTGATATTTGTGATAGATAAAGTACGTACTGAGCTTCCATGCGGATTAAAGGACATTGTTTGTGTAATTTAAAAAGATGGCATTTGTCAGTTTTCACACGTGTCTCATTGTAGCTCCTGTAGTTTAATGTTGTCTTTCTCAGTAAACCCCTTGGCCCTCTCTTACGACCTGAATGAAAAGATTGTTGCCATGTTATCTCTGCCGTTGCCTCCGATTTTACTTTTTTGTCTGACTAAAGCTGCTAATCATTTGAATCCCACGAGAATCTCTAAAATAGTGAGTGGTATATGTTAACGGCGAAGCGGATGAAAAGCTTACGGAGGGGGGAAATGTTCAGAAATGCAGAGCTAATTCCGAAATGTAATCCAAAATCTGCCTCGTTAGTCACTTCTTTTTTAGCCGAACGGATAATTCCCTAAATTATTGCAGCCACGAGCGTTACTAAGCTTCCTGCTTCCGCACCAGTAATTAAATTCACACAAACAGACCTAGAGTTATGGAGATACTGACAAAAACGGAATGCCACACTTAATTCAGCCTTTTAACATCAGGAGAATACTGCAGGTTGGATCGGGACATTCAGTGGCATGTTAATGTTTCCCTGTAGCGCTTCGATGTAACATCTCAGTAGTATCTCAGGTACGGCTTGACTTTGAGGAAGAAATGACGATGCGCTGTCTGTATTTAGATGTGAAGTTTTTGCGGGGCCAGGAGGCACAGAGTGCTGTGTCATGTCGCCAGTGGGTCGACAAGGATGAGTCAGCGACAAAGACGTTGGATCAGCTTCTACATTCTGTCATGACCAGTGGTGGGAAAGCACACTGTGACAAATAAACATTCAGGGGGAAAAATAGTGCAACATAATGTGAAGTCGTTATTGTATTGCATTGTGTAGGGCTGCAGCTATTGATAGTGTTCATCGTTGATTACGTGCCAAAAAGTAATGATAAGTCCTTTTTACAGTTTACCTGGCACCAAGATCATGTCCCTCAAAATCTGTCCAAGTAACGGTCATAACTCAAAAGACATACAATTTACAGATTGTTTAATCCTGTGTAACTCTGACTATCAAAGGTTTTCCAGCTGAGTCGTAAGAAAGAGATAATTGCAATTAAAGAGTCCTTAAATATACATTTAATGACAACAATTAAGATTTCTTTTATCTATACTGGTGCTACAGAGTGGAATAAACTGCCTCCGGCAATACCCACTACACGTCAAACGGAGGCTGCTCGATGACATGACCAAGCAAGGTAATACATTGGAATCAAGGGGTATAGACTTTATAGATAACTAAGATAAAGAGCAGCGGCCAATGGGGAAACCGACCCACCGATACCTTGGAAGCATCGCCAGGTCACTGCGCGTAACCCGTTAGCCTGGCATGGTGATGTTAGCGACTTACGTCACAGCAGACAGACATTTCTTCCACTTTGGCTCTTGTATTTTGTTGTTGAAACAAAGGCAGATTCACCATACTATTCAGAGTACCACTATAACTACAGCTCCATGCACACTAGATTGCTCTTCACTAGCCGAGTCGTAATGGAGGTTTAAGTTCAACTAGACCGTGACTGAGTGAGTAGAACTTGATGAATTAGCTGGTTTCTGCCTAAAGTAGGACATCTCTGGAGCTAAGTGAGCCAGATGATGTATTGATGAATTAGCATGAGATCATTAGCATAATCAGTGTCTGCGCGTCAAATCCTGCCTCGTAGATATGGAAACGAAGTGAGGGCGCAGACACTTGTAATTAGTCTGCCTGATTGAAACTCTTCCTGTAAACAATTGTAGCTTGATGAACTGTGAATTAAAGACGGATTACATTTACCCAGTGCGCCCGCGCCTGATCATTTCTGAGGGACTCGATACAGTGCATTTCTCCAACATTGAATAATTAATGGGAATTTCACAAATATTTAATAACAGCCCTGGAACGGAAACTGCACAAACAAATGTTGCACTTTGCACTGGAGGGGGGCGTAGATGCAGATGAGTCGAGTCGATAGGATGAAATGTCTGCGGACTGTACTGTAGTCTGGCCAGGGAATGATTAGACTCACCTGAAGCACTGTGGTTCTGTTCCACTGGAGTTATTGGGGTTTAAGATACCGGCTCCCAGCTAACCATCTGCACTGCTGGTAAATGGATAAAAGAAGAGGATGGTGATTGATTCCTGCTGCCTTCCCGGTTTTCTCTGCTCTGGTCCTCCTCATTAACAAAACAACTGAGGTTAAATCTGAAAACCATAGACACCATCTATCAACGAGTCAACCATATCTCACCCAGCCTCTAGATGTGATTATCATGCCTTTTGCACCAAAGACGATGAATGATTTATTGAATTGATATGAAATTTGGTGACTGTTTTCCAGTCTTTTGTCAGCCACATACCTTAACACGCCTCCATAATGATTTTTGGCACTTGAATTAAGTATATATATATATTTTTCCCACAGATCAAGGCATCAGGTCTATGAGTTGTGTACATTTAGGAACACAGTTATACCACCCAGTGTCTTCCTTCTTGTGTATCTGCTGTAACAACAACTCGTCCAAAATCAGGCAGTAAGGAACCAATTAATCTGTTCATTAATTAGCTTCACTTTAGTTATTGATGATATTGCAAATGTTCTCACAAATGAATGTAAGAATATATCCGTGATCAGTCAAGTCTGATTGTCCAGTCCGGGTATGTTAATATGAAAGAAACATGCACTTTTATGAAACCCCTTAAGGGAAATTCTTCTCTGCATTTGACCCATCCTTGATTAGGGGGCGGTGGGCTGCCCTGTGCGGCGACCGGAGAGCAGCGAGGGGTTAAGTGTCGTGCTCAGAGACACTTCGACATGTGAGCTGTGTAGTACTGGGGATCGAGCCAGCTACCTTGCGTTAATGGGACGAGCTGAGCAACAGCCGCCCCCTTATCTGCAATGAAAAGACATTGATCAAGGGAAGCAATAATGTTGGCACTGAACAGTGCTCAAAACCGGTATCATTTGCAACAGATAATCACTAATTTGTGATTATCAATACGATTTGTATCACTAATTGCACAAATGAGCAGAATTCTAGTTTATTTATATATATATATATATATATATATATATATATATATATATATATATATATATATATATATATATATATATATATATATATATATATAGACAGACACACAGTAAACTGTGTGCCTCATCTCTCTGAGTTAGAAGGGGATGGAGGTACAGATGTCCTTTTATTAGACTCAATAATCAGTATGTTGGCTTCAGGGCCTTTTCAGATAAGCTTCAGCAACCTGTTGAAGAAAAGCAGGCGGATGGCTGTTCCTCCAGCTTTCCTGTCGTTCAGTACAACTGATTTTGCATCGCTGAATCTGCTCTCCCCATCGACTGTGTCAGATGAGGAGTGTGCGTGTTTTGGGAATCACACGTAATGCCGGTAGCGGCAGCAGAATTGTAATTACATCCAGACCCCGATGCCACTGCTGACCTGCTGGTGCCCCCTCCCACTCTCCCACCACCACACACACACACACACACACACACACACACGCACACGCACACGCACGCGCACACACACACACTAATGAGCTCCCTGGACAGCAATGACAGCATGTGAGGCTGTAATCATAACTAGCAATCCCGCTGGTACTTTTTTAATTTTTTTATTGAGCGTCTCCTCATTTAACGCATTCTGTCCTTCTCTTCTCTTGCAGTTGGAAAGACGTCCCTGATCACACGGTTCATGTATGACAGCTTTGACAACACTTATCAGGTATGTGCTGCTGTACACAGGGAATATTTGGTCTCTCTAATGGTTAATTTTGTCCCTGTGTGATCGTCTTTCCTTTCACACTGAAGCGTATTTTTACATCGATCTAACGTGACAATCAAGAAAATAGATTCATCAGAAATTCTATTGTGTGTATGTGTGGGTGAGAAAACTAGCCAACATGACTGTTACTTGAAGCAAACACCTTTTTAACTAAACAACATCAGGGCCCTCAAGCGATCACTATTTCCAACCTTGTTCTCTGTAAAGCAGTTAATTCTCACCCGTTGTCCTAAAAACAGAATATTTCTTATGCAGCCACGGCACTTGCGACTTTGCAAGCGTCAAACAGAAAATATAACCGGCAGTATTATTGCTTTGTAAGTATCTACTTATATAGTAATAAAAAAGGAATTAAAAATAAATCTCACCAAGCCACTCTGCCCTCCTCCTCGATTAGTTTATAGTGTGTTGTGTGTCTGTCAGCTCACTCTGGCTCTTTCATGAGGGGATATACAGTGTTATGAGCCTGTGCATTGTGTGAAAATAAATCAGAAATACCATTAGTATATAAGGGCGCTGAACTTGAAGAAGAGGGGACTTTTGTTTGGCTTTGAGTAAGAAATAATGTGAATACTTTTGTGACCCAAAATCTGAACCTCACCTTCTCTGACTCCACTAAATCTGTTTTAATTTGAGGAGTAGTTGCCTTCGTTTTGAAAAAACAAAACAGATGTTAGTTGGAAAAGACTTTTCAATCAGGTACAGAATTGTCCAGCTGGCTTGCAGTCAGGCCAGTAGAGTTAATAATGTTCTGCAGCCTCTTGGTCCTTGTAAAGCTCGCGACACGCAGCTTCACTCTCCTAAACCCCAGCGCTAATCTGGCTCTGCCTTTAAATCAACTACAGCGGTCTCTGTAGATTGCCTCAGTTTTCCCACACCTGCTCCTTCGAATTTGACTTTCTTGTCCACTTCAGTATATATATAACTGAAAGACCTTGATCTCCAGGTATGAACATTTATTAAGTGACTAGAGCATTTTGGGAGATGTGCTTATTTCCAGAGGGTAAATTTTGTTACCCCTTGACGGCTAGGCTAGCTGCCTTTGTGCTAAGCCAAGCTAAGCTAACCAGATGCTGGCAGTAGCTTCACATTGAACAGACGGCTATGAGAGGGGTATCGATCCTCTAGGCTAAGATCGTTAAGCATAATAAAAAATATTGTTGAGCTTATTATTAGTTTTTACTATATTACCATTGTTGCTTCAAATACCTGTTTGGTCTTACTAAAGCATCCTGCTAACCCCCACAATGGCAGAAAAACAGCCCCAACATGTCTCTTTTCTCAGTGTACTGTGTGAAGCTGTAATGAGATTTGGGCGGCTCATTGTATGTGGATTAAATTGTCTTGTTAGCTCTGTGATGCTGCGCTTTCACAGTTGCAGCTGCATCCTTTTATATTCCTACATTCGTAAATCATGACAGACTACAGAGCCACACATTTCACACGGCCTGCGAGGGCTCAGGTCTTTGTGTTTTTAAGCTGCTAAATCTTCATCATGCATTGAGGTTCCTTTGAACAACTATTTGTCAGAAATTGCTGTGGAACAGGCTTGTATTTGGGCAAAGCAGGCTGCGTAAACGGTTATAACAGCTGTTTACCCAACATCTGACCTCATCGGTGTCTCAACGGTGGGAGAAGAAATTAATCTGTTCATTAGTTTAGTTTTTTGCTGGATGATTGGTAGATTGAAAAAATGCTTCTCCTGTATATTTTGGTATTGGTACTTTACCTCAGAGTCATAACTCAAATCTAAACACAATGCACATCTTCAGTGTAACCTTCCTTTTCCGAGGGTACCATTACATCCGATGTCAGATAAATGTCAATAGAAGACTTAAAAGTCATGAGGGAAAAAACTATCCTCTGAACTTATGTGAGAAATGTCAGGATTTTCTGTTTTCTTACCAATGTAAGATGAAAAAAAAATAAAAATGTCTAGTTTTTTTTAAGTCAGATGATGTTGTATGAGTCTTCCGATGCAGATAATGAAGGATTTATTTAAAAAAAAATGTTTTAGTAAGTTTTTAGGGAAACTTTGTAATATTGCAACGTTGGGCCTTTCATTTGCTCTCAAACTGTCAGAACAAATGCACAAAACAACTACTGGTTAATTTGGAGTGTGTATTGCTTACATAGCACTATAACAGTACATTTTATTAATCACCCAACAGTCATATTTTCATGAATCATAATTTATTTTAAAAACTGTATAAAATGTTATAAAAAACAGAAAGATCTTCAAAGATTCAGTGTCCGTTGTTTACTTGCAATGGTAGTCCCAAGGAAGTTATTGGATATCCTTTCACGCAATGTCTGCAGCGTCCTCTTGTTGTATTTACCGGGAAATGTGCAACCATGTCCCTTCGCACATCGGTTGGTGGTCAAGTATAACTAATTCCAATGCAAATTAATCCTCTTCAGGCAATACATTCCACTGATGGCACACAATACTGTCTGGCTGGCCTAATTGCTCTCTACTTGCATTGACAAAAGGAAAATATAACCCACCCAGAACTCTTACATCCCCAAATTGCAGAACATTTACACCATTCCCTGAACAATGCACCATACATGCAACCCCCACGTTCCAAAACATTTACACTTGTCCCTGCACAACAATCCTCCAAATCATTCCACAAACATGATCTGGCTCGTGTAACAAGGAAATATTTGGGCAAACAAACAAAGTCCAGATAAAAAAAAGTTGACTATATCACAGGGTTAGGGTTACCGTAACCCATTTAGAATTACTCAAATTTGCTTTAAAACTAACCCATTTGTTAAGTGTGACTCATCAAATACATTATATTTCTGTAAGTATTTATCCTGTATCTGACATTTGAGAAGTGGAATGTCTCCATATAGTGTGCAAGGTGCATGCTATTTTAGCTACCATTTTCACCCAACGTTGTAAAATTGCAACTGACATAACAAGCTGAAAATCTAACGTGACGCATTAATTCCACAATAACTTAGTATTTACATGAACTACATACTCTAACAATCACCCCAAAAAATATTTCATGCAATTTATTTACTTCAATGTTGATATATCTAGTTGAATGAAACAAGGAGATGCGCTTCCAGGAAAGTTTGCATGTAGAGTGAGTTCAAAGCCTTATGGCTAGACCCATATACACATTTACAATCCAATTGCATTGTAAGGCAAGACAATAGGACCCATTGACTATGTAAATGTGGTCTTTCCTCAAAAAACGGTTTTGCAAATGTATTTTTTGGAGAGATAAAAGTGACGTAATATTAGGACAAGTGGTCTTACAGGGTTTAGAATCAAATAGTGACAGCTGTCCATCGATGCCATCAGATGACAAATAGAATCTTCTCATTGATAATTCAGCACTTTCAATGGTGCTGGTTTGCCAAATTAACGCCAAAAGGTTGAGGCCCGCAGCGTAACTCTAAATCCACTGAACACTTTCCTGTTAGACCTTCCCCTAATGATTGAACTGTAATTCCAAAGGTTTGAGCATAATCATCCTCCAAATAGGTATAAGTCAAAGAATAATCATAGCACTGACAAAATCTGTTATTATTAAGGCTCAGGAGGTCAGGGTGGAGTCGTGGGGTTAGAGGGTGCAGATGCAGTCTTTTGGGGGCAGATTTTGATGCAATGTGACTGTAGCGAGGCCTACATCCCATAATGCATGGGTAGTAAAACGTGCCGGGCTCATTCCCCGCGCCGCTTTCAGAGAGTAGCACACTCGAAAGCCCCACTACCTGGCGTGAATGCAGTCCGCCTCGCTCCAAGGACGCCGCTATAACTCCCAACCGCAATGCACATCGATGAATCAACCGCCGTGAAATCCGACAGCCGTCAAAGTCGGCGCCGCCGAGCATCCGCCCATTTTAAGTGGCAGGCCGGGCAGAGTGCGAGGCGGACAGATGCCCGGCAGATAGCATCTGCTTATTTAATAATGTCCCCATATGCTGTTGAAGCCGGTCTCTGCCCCACTATTGTAATAGCCTCAGCACCAAAACGAACAGCCATGAGGAATATGAGAATCAGTTGTTTGTATTTGTATGTAAAACAAAGCCGTTTGAATCCACCGCTTAACCCTTAAAGCCTTCTTGTTTTTATTATTTATTTGGATGAGAAGATTTATGCGAAGTCGCTATTTCCGGGGCCTGGAAACTGAACCACTGCTTGTTCTTAGTTTTGTTTTCATGCAGGTCGAGCTCTAAGATCTGAGCACATCCAGTTCAGTCCTTTTGGAAGGGAGAGTAGCAGTGAATTTAGAGCGCGAGGGCCCATCAGGAAGATGATGAAACCAAGCGTGGTAGTGGCTTCAGTCAGCAGGGGGAGGTGAGCGAGGCGAGCCAGATTTGCTGCCTATAAAGCAGCAGCCTCCCATCAAGCAGCCACCCAGCCGAGAGAGACAGAGGCAGGCGTCCTCACTGCCTGGCAGCACATGCTAAAGGGCTCGGAGCCCCCCAGAGGCAGAGCGCTTTTGTCAGCCGTGCTGGAGCTGTCAGTCAGGCCTGGCCATCAGGCTGTAACTGCATCTGTCTGCTCTGCCCAAACGTTCAGATATTTAGTGTAGCAACAGGCGATTCTGATTTATTGGTCATTCAAAAGGAATGTAGAAGGGGACAATTTTGAAGCGGACGATAAGACAATGAAGATGAAATTATGTGAAAGTCATATTTGCTCACACCAGTTTTACTAATCAAAAAGGCCAGTGGGTTCCAGCTTTTCAATTGTGAGGATTTGCTCCTTTTTGTTATCTTCTGTTATGCTAAATTGAATACATTTGGGGTTTTGGGCTATTTGTCAGACAACACAAGAACCTTGAAGAGGTTGTCTTGGTGCGATGGACATTGTTAACTATTTCCTGACATTACATAGACCAATCAATTAGTCTATTGTTCGGGCAAGACAATGAACAGTTTAATTTATGCACTATTTATGCTTTTTTTCATCACCTGCTGCCCCTACAACAGGAATGAAATATAAGAGCCAGTGTATCTAAACGTATTTTAGGACACATTCATATTATCTGTGGAGTTGCAACAATTGGGGAAATAATTGATTAACCAAAAACAGAAAAATACATTTTCAGCAATTTTGATAATTGATTAATCATGTCAGTCAATTATCAAGCAAAACACGACAAATGCTTTCTGGTTTCCGCTGTGAGAATTTGCTGCTCTTCTCGGTATCATACAAACGTAAACAGTTTGAAGATGTTACCTTCAATTTTGGGAACCGTCATGTATTTAACTCTATTGCAGCCAGCAACAGTGATGCGCTCTTCTCTTTCAATCTGCTGAATTGGTTCATTTTATATGAACGTAGCCACGGTGCTTTGTGACTTGAGGAAAATTTGTTAAATAGACTAATTATGAATTTGCACCAGCACGACTCGCTCTGCTGTGGTTACAAATGTGGCGATCTGTAATTGTTGTGTTCTACATAAACTACATTCACAGCCTGATGGAGAAGGCCTAAACATAGATCGATCTCTTCCCTCTGGTGCTGGAAAGTCAATTCTAAATTTATCCGATTTTGCGTGCTCACAAACTGCTGTCGAACACGGCCCTGTGAGCTAATAGCCAGCATGCTCGCTGTGACTCAGGCTCTGTTGGCTTAACAGAGTCCAGATGGAGGGCTTTGGAAGTCCTGGTGGAACACTTGTGGAACAAGTGTTTAAATTCTATTGGTAAAAACCATCTATTTGGTATTTAAGTAGTAAATAAATAATAAAAACAACAAAGCTTTTCATTTCACAATGATAATTGAGAACAAAAAAGCATCACATCCCAGAAACCCCTATAAATCGTTTACTGCATGACAAGAGAATAAACTCAGAAAAAGATTTGTGGTATTCTCTTTTGCTAAAAAGATTTATCGAAAGAAACAAACTACAACACCCATAATGCACGGGGCTCATTGCCACCAGCGCTGAGTAGGCTTGACATGATACAAATCTAGTTGAAAATGTGCAAAGTACCTCTTAAAAAACACTTGTATTTTTTATTTACCCAGACTTTAGACAACGCCAAGACAGTTTTGAATAGCTGACATGGCTGCTTTGGTGAGAAACTGCTCATTCCCTCTGATTTCGGCCGTGGTGGTGTTGCCTGCATTTATGTGGAGTTGATGTGTTTTCGCATCACCGTTAATGTGATTTACTTAAATCCTATTGTGTGATGGACCAAGTGTTCAGGATCTTTTGATGTCAAAATCAATTCATGTAGTGATGATATCACTTGTGAAAAATGTGTCTTAAGGCCCCTAAGAAAGAAAACCATTTCAAATATGATGTGATAAAATCCCCTAGATGTGTTGAAAATACAAATGTTTGCACTGGTCCCTGGCAGAATGATCCAAAGAGCCTGTCTTCTGACAATGTGCGGTAGTTAAAAATGTAAAAGGAATATTAATCATTTCTGGCGATCTAATGCTTTCATGTATAACTGATTCTAAATTTAAAACTGGGGCCAGAAAGAGCCTTCAGCACCTCTGCCATGCCCAAAGGGGGAACTCCTGCCACATCTCCTCCATGCTTTTAACTCCATTGTGTCAAAATTAAGTTTATTTTAAGTGTTTCCTCAAGTGACCCACATTTTAAATACATCCATTAATTTTAAGTTTAAAGTTATTTTCATGGTCAGTGATTTTTTTTTTTCTCCAGTCGGTTATAGAAGTTGTTTTCAAGCATATTCTGCCAGAATAAGTATGGGGATTAATTTGTCTGAGCAGTGTTTTGGTGCAGATACGGCCAAACAAGTCCTTTTCTTATCTCTTGAACAATAATCGTGTATCAAGTGCTTTATAATCCTTCTTGGGGCAGTTTATTACCAGCCTAGCAGGGCTTGATGTGGCTGAGTATAAGGGATAAAGGATAAGGGAAGAGTATAGATGACGTCCTGTCTTTGTGCCAGGCTCTCTGAGTTAGGCCACTGTTGGAGCTGGCATCGCCAAGGAAACAAGTGCGTGATCGAGCTACTGATGCCCAGTCCTGTCGAAGTGGGTGGTGCCGTAGACGACAAACAAATGTCCCTCCTCCCACCTGCTTAATCACAGACGGGTGCAAATGTATCTTAGCACCAATAGAATGCAGCATAGTACAGTTGACCGCGTGCTCGGCACACAGGTAAATTCCCTGTCGGGCCCCTCAGACCTATCGGCCCCCTGCAGTGCGTGCTCCAGCTGGCTGGTGCTGCAGTTTGCCGGCCGGGGTAACACACACTTCAAACATACAGCTGTGGACTGCTGCCTGACCCTGGGTCAGTCCTGCACACCCGCTACCGTTGAGCCCACTACGCACTCTCCCCCTCGCACACTGAATCATCTGGATGCACCACCTGAAATCTGCCATGTCTGTCTCGTTCATTTTTATAGAAATATTTAAAATGCACACACTCTAATAGAGAAGAAAGACGATTTACCAACACACATCTGTCCAAAAGGCCAACACTGAACAGTTCTGGCTTAAAAAAAATAAAAATAATAATAATTCAGTAACATAAACAAATCCAAATTTGCAGTTTAAACATGAAGTTCTATGGTTTGATTTCTACAAGCCAGAGCACCCAATGATATGGCGGCGAGGCAGAGAGCCGTGGGCTCGGCTGTGGAAAGCAAACATTCCTTGAAGAGGGAATACACGGTGCCATCTGCCTCGTGACACAACGTGGGGTTATCATTAGATTGCCCTTATAAATGGTAACGCGATAGGATGCGAGTCTTGATTTCAAGCAGCACATTTGAGTATGAAAATCTTACTCAAACAAAACACTCGCTCTGATTATTGAAATGGAAAGTTTCGCACACAAATAGCTGACAAACTGCCGTCGTTCCCAAAGACCGGGTCGGGAACCACAGGCGCGGTCGGAGGAGACTTTATCAGAGTCGCAGAATACATTTACAGAATATCCTCCATAGTCTAAATTTAACATTTTATATCTGAGGAGGAAGCCTGAATGATTGTATTGTTCTGATATTTGTGCCTACTTATAACATTGTATTGAAATGCATGGCATTTATAAAGTGTTCAATGTGCATATTTTCAGCTTGAAGATGACAACAACAATGAAGCGTGTGTGTTTCCCATGAAGCTCTTTGCTTTCAAAATACGGGTGACAAGTTAGCCCAAAATACACAACCTGGGTCTACAGAGGAAAAAAGCTTGGGAAGCACTGCTATAGGCAGCGCCACTTTTAAAATATAATTTGATGGCCAGTCAACAGACAGTACAAACTCTAATCACAGACTTGAATCAACAGTTTACTGAAATGGTGCCATTGCCTTGTATTGCAATACAGTTTACAGGGGTTCCTTACACCCCTAAATGAGGGATAGTATGTGATCAGGACTGTAATGAACCTTGTCGGAGAGATTAACATTCATGCTGATCCAAGGACGTCTTCTTCCCCTAAACCAGGCCACAATTGGAATTGACTTCCTGTCGAAAACCATGTACTTGGAGGATCGAACGGTAAGAAGCCTCAGTTACCGCTGTAGTGTCATGTGACATGTAATGTGCCAGCGGCCCTTTTGTCCGCTGGTTTCTGCAGTAATGCATGAGCTTATTGACGAACAGCTTGTCCTCTGTCTTGCTATGTAGATGAATGCATGTCTGTGTACCTCAAGGGATTTTTTCATACAGCAACACCACCTTGGACGCGTCATCTCGAGGAGACCACTCGTATAAATAATGAGTGTGAACCTAGCGACTGAGTACCCTCAGACGCATATCTATTTGTGCCATTATTGTGTTGTGTGTGTGTGTGTGTGTGTGTGTGTGTGTGTGTAGGGAGCCGACTGTTTCCGTGCTCTCTGACAATCTATCTGAATAACCTCAGTCTCCTCAGCTGTCTCTCTCTGAACCCCAGGTGAGGTTGCAGCTTTGGGACACAGCGGGACAGGAGCGCTTCAGGAGCCTCATCCCCAGTTACATCCGGGACTCCACTGTGGCTGTGGTGGTCTACGACATTACAAGTGAGTGTGGAGACGTATTTCCGTCCTGGTTGTGTGTTCACAGCAAAGGCAGTTAAATACTACAGGTCCAACAATCCTGGGGGCAGCAGAACAAACTATTGTTGTTTTCATTTAGAAGTCAGTCTTTTCTTTTATTCTATGTGCAGCCGGGATTTGATTTAATGTTGCGCACGGCCCGGGTCTGCCAACAGCGAAAGTGAAAGTATTTGGTTCCCGCGCTGAGACTTTGGAGATGTGATAACCAATTCTAACAGCTTACTGTGGCTGCTCCTTCATGTTCTATTGCTCCCTGCAATATTTCAAACTGCCTGGCTTTTTTTAAAATACACAATAGCAGCCGGTGTCAAGCTCACGAACACATTTCCTGTGCCTCTGTAGCAAGAGTGGAGTCATGTTTTTACTGCAAAGCTGCAGCAATACGACAAAATTAAATTAGTATTAACTGAATGCAGCATCTTTCTCGACAGTGTCACTACAGACACCCAGTTCCTGAGGCTGCAAAATGTACTTTCATCAATGGGCCAGTGGCTCAATCGCCTTTGTGTTTCCTAATTGGGTATAGATAGTGACTTAAAGATGTGTATCAATTAAAACTACATGTCTTGTGTTCTTCTTGGAGCAGAAACTGAAAAGGAGAAATGTATTTTTTTGGTTGGATGATAGCACCCTCTATAATATATATACATTAATGCTTCATAGAAAGAACCATTTGTCCTGAATATATCACCTCGCTAATGTATTCTGCTTAAAAGTAGTCGTAAAGCGAAACAGAAATATTTAACTGTCGTTTTAAGAAGGCGGTCTTTCCTCATCCAGAGGTAAAACCATGTAATATCTAGTCGTTTTGTGAGGATCAATGTTCCATGACAGAAAGTGACATTTATTTCCTCTCAAATCTACCTGTGGCTTCTTTTTATTTGTTTAAATTATTAAATTACACTGACTGTAATATGATTGCCCTCCGTAAGTGAATTTTATTCCTGATTTTATGGAAAAATATGTGTTACTATCCCATAACACCATGTTTTAGTTTCCCACCCTGAAAAAGATGTGCGGCCTGTCATCAATTTCCCAGTCCAAGAATACAATACGACTCCCAAGTCTGCATGTCAGCAAGTCTGCATACTCAGTAGACCTGGCAAGGTCAAAGGGATTTATGAGGAACTTCAACGTGCTACAGAGCTGTGCATGTACACTGCACCATGGACTTATTGTGTAATTCAGCTAACATCAGGATTTGTAAGATATTTCTTTTGAATTTATAATTAGCAGCAGTAGGTAATACAAACTGTTGGGCACAGATTTCCGGAGATTATCATTATAAAAACACCAAGCATGTCAGTGTTTGAAACTCAAGATGAAATATGACTAGATTGGTTTAGAGCAGTAGCAGCAGGAGGTGTCAGTGCATTGGATGTTGCTGCAGTTGCACAAACCGCATCTTTAAATTGACTCTACGTCGTCCTTTCTTCCCGACAGATGTGAATTCATTCCAGCAGACGTCAAAATGGATCGAGGACGTGAGAACAGAGAGAGGAAGTGATGTCATCATCATGCTTGTCGGCAACAAAACAGACCTGGCAGATAAGAGGTGTGTGTGTCACAGAGAAAACCGGCCTCCTGCAACAGCACCTGTATCGCGCGTTTGTGTGTCTTTTTTAGTCAGCATCTCCTTTCATGTCTTGGAACCATGGCAACCATGATGTGCAAAGTGTCAGCCTGTGGGAACATTCAGTGGAGCGTCCTCGAGAACAAAACATGATAAAAGAATCAGACTGACTCCCTGCAGAGCCGAGGATTTGATTAGATGCCGGAGAGTCCTGCTGAATACATCTGTATATTGATGAGACAGAATTGATTATCTTGAGACCAAAATAACTCCTTAATTTAACATATGAATCTTTATACAATGCCACCACAGTCAGTCTCATACAAAGACAGGTACATTTGCTCCAATATATATCAAACATCTAAATGATTGCACTCATTAGCATCACAGATTATGTTGCGTGTTGTCATAGTAATTATGGTGGAACATTAGGCAACTCAGCGACTCTAATTTCTACAAGCAAGCAACCATTTTCCCCCTTTCCAAGCAATAACTCAATGACTTAGCCCCTGGTGACACTCAAACACTCCGGGGAATGTGCACAGGGGAATTATCTTTTCATACGTATATGTACCTTTTATAATTAATATAACTCCATAGTGAGATAAAGGGGAGCAAATGCTAGTATTTAATACAGCTGAAAGGGAGAAAGATTACGATTTGAAAAAGTGTAAAGGTAAGACGACGTAAAGCAGAACTATACAGAGAGAATTAAACCATCACATTGCTTGTGCCAAAAAGCAATGATGTAAAGTCATCAATCTTAAGTACTAGTGTTGCTTCCTTTTTTCATGTAAAAGTCCTTATCCTGACATCCTTTAAGGAGTGTAGGAAACAAGCTGAACCACTTTACTCGCGTTGATAGACAGAATGTTACCTGTTTTAACAGCAGCAGGTGTGTTACTGTTGGCCCAAGGCTCCTGAATGCCAGCTGGGTCTTGAGCTGTGGGACATGACATGGAGCTGTGAGGCGAG
This sequence comes from Clinocottus analis, assembly GCF_023055335.1. Classification (NCBI taxonomy): domain Eukaryota; kingdom Metazoa; phylum Chordata; class Actinopteri; order Perciformes; family Cottidae; genus Clinocottus; species Clinocottus analis. The sequence continues at coordinate 6,527,497 of NW_027175987.1, read as the reverse complement.
AGGGTTACAGCAGATGACGCTCTAAAATAAAGAGATGGTGTCCGCTCAGTATGCTCGAGTGGATGGCGGCCTATACACAAAAGAGCGTTTTCAAATAGAACACATTTATGTCTGGTCTTTTATTAAGGATAGTTTCAATCACTTCAGTAAAACGAATCAATCCCCCATGTTCTATTATCATTCTCGTCGGGCTTTCGGTAGGACAACCTCACTTTCCCAGTTTTTACCAAGTGGACACTTTGCTAAAACAGCTAACCGTCTACTTTCTGCTCCGGTTGACTGATCACGTGTCATTTTAAGAAGACGGAGGGGCACATGGTCGGTGTGGTAGCGCGCTGTAGAATGATATGGTTTGATCCTTTAGCTTAGAATCAGATTACATCTCGATCCTTCGGGTTTGTTGAAATGGCTCAGAGAATGTGTCCTCATGTGGTGAGTAACCATGCATACATTATGCACACATCATTGAATTCGTCTTGTCAGCTTCATGTAACATCTACAGCATTAACATGTCAAGGATCTACTTTGACCAATGGAAAGAAGTTGCCCTTGGCATTCTTGTGTCTCATGATGTGTTCACAACTTTTCTCGCGCGTCGAGAAAACAGCGCCTGAATGAAGCCGCTATCAGCTCCTTCCGGGTGTATGGGAGCAGTTTGATTCAGCACCAGCAGGACGGCGGTGACGAGCAGAACATCTCAACGCTGATTGGCTGACGCAACTATGACTCACGCGTTTTTGCTGCCGGAGTTGGGAAATTTTAACTTGCGCGTCGACCCGAGTTCGCCCTGTGGCCTACGGGCTGTTCGAGCTGCATCTACGCGTCTGACGCGCTGCCCGCTGGAAAATACGCGTCTACACAGCTTCGACGCAGCTTTGCATTGACTTTGCATGTAATCTCGACGGGCGTTGAAATCTTGACACGTTCGGTGTGAACACAAGAATCCCACGTGTTTCCACAATGGTATGAAAGCCCAAGGGGAACTTTATTAAAATTATAATGTAAACTGATGTAATCCAATTTTCACATTCACAAAAATTATAATGGTAAAGCTGCTTGACACTTAGTTTCCAAACAGAGTTTCAAATTCAGATTTGACCTAATTTTAGTAAAAACTGTCCACTGTAGATAAAATGACAAATGTTTTTTTAATTTTCGGATAGAACATTTTAAATGGTCATCATCTGAATATCAGGTCACATTGTTGTTATTGCATTTTCATTTTTAAATTTGAATAAACATTTGATTCTTGTCCGCTGTACAGCAGAGTATGACAACAAAATCGTTTTGCATTTTAATCTAGTCATAGAACATATAATATGTGTAAAAATGATAATGCTATTGAGGACATTTTTAAGTTTACATGATCATGTTCAAGTTTACATTATCATTTTAATAGAGTCCCCAATAGGTTTGCATAAAATAAAGACTGCCTGAGCTGTGATATTAATCCACACCAAGTGTGGCATGAACTGAATTATTTAGAAAATGTTGTCCTCCAGAAAAACAGTGGACTGAAAACTACTAAACTTTTACCTTTTTAATGTACAGGTCATTAATGTTGGCAGCAATTAAGTTGGGTCCTAATGGGTCTGAGTTAAAACCCCAGTGAATGTTCCCTGGTAAAGAAGCTAAAGCTATTTACTGCGTTCACATAACCTCTGCCTCTTCTCCTAATTTGCTCCGCCTTATCGCTGTGTGTCTGAGCCTGACAGGTGTTTTCCTAAATCCTTCTCGTGCGAATGTGGTTAAGCCAGTAAAAGTTGCACATAGAAGCGATGATAAATGTTGCTGTCACTGTGGGCACTGTTCCGTGTTTGTGAGGCTCCAGTGACGCTACGCAGTCACAACTAATACTGACGAGTCTATTTAGATTCACTTTGTGAAGATGTCAAAATATAGATCAAATGAAAAAGAATAGGTAGTGCGTGTACGTCGCATGTCGGTGTCTGAGGACATGACTTGGCACCTGATCTGACAGCACTGTAAATCATGTGGCTGACATTGACAAACGAGTTGAAACACCTCAGTGTGAAGGAGAGGAAGAAGTCTGGTCGGGATGTAGTGTGTGTTTCTCTGGAGCCGCACTGTGTCTGTCAGTGGAGAAAAACATCCTAAAATAGGTCAATTTCGTTACATTGTCCAACACTTGATCAGCACTGACACATCTGGCTCCCTTAGACATCATAGAGGAGAAGCAGAGATTTGAGGATTTTTCTTTGCTCTGTATGATGCAATGTGGTTCAGTCGCTCGAGAGAAGCTGGTCGCTCGAGAGAAGCTGGTCTCTCTTTTAGTTTGGTCGGTTTGTTCATGCGTGGAGGAGCTTCTCACAATGCTTAGTACCTTTGGGGGGAGGGTGTGTGTGTGTGTGAGGGGGGGGGGGGGGGGGGGTATACACAGTTTAGGGGCTGCAGAGTCCCCCGAGCCCTGGATAAGAGGAACCAAGTGTGCATCGTACACCAGGCAGCATCAAACCCAGTGGAGCTTGATGTGCTGAACGCTAACTGCTACTGCATGACTTTGGTGTTTAGTTTTCAGGGACAGTATACAGCAACATTAGCATTCATTTAGCTGTTCTGTTTCTGTCTCCACTCATTTCTGAGGGAAATGTCAGGTTGTTTTGCAGCTAAATGCTAGCCGCTAACTGTCTGTCTGCGGTTTGGTGCTCAGACTGTATCGTCAGAAGAGTGAAGTTTAGGACAGTAAGATCAAAGCAAAGAAATTAGAGAGAAGTACAGGGGTGAGCAGTAATTATCTGTGGGTTGGTAACTGTAAAATGGAAATCTGTCTTGAATATTTATATATGTGTATGTATGTATGGGTATATGTATGTATGGGTATATGTATATAGGTATATGTATATAGATATATGTATATATGCCCTCTCTGAGAATGAGTGGTTGCACTACCAAAAAAAGTGATTAAACTCATCCTGTTGTTATGCTGGAGGTCATAATGACCATGGAGAGTTATGACACCGATCCCTTCTCTGCATTTACCTTTTGAGGAGATGTGATCACTAGTGGCTAAAGAGAGAGCTGCTCTCTAACTCCAGATGCTCTGCTGGCGTGCATGAATTATTGCTCGGATACCACATATTTTTCACCCATTGGGAAAATGTCTGATGATGAATAAGCCTCAGCGTTGTTTAAGTTGGAACTCAAGACTAGTGCATCCAGAAATAGCCACAGCAGCACTGGTGCAACCCTGTCAGCTGGTGTTATTATGCAAATATGTCTCCAGTGCAGTGTTTTCTCTTCTTGCTGCAGAAACTTCTTCCTCCCTCAGCTCACAAAGAGTGAATCTCTCTTCCTTCTGTGCGGTGATGCAGGGAGGAGCGTAGTGTTGCTCTGTGTGACGCTCTGCACTACAGGATAACTTGTAACCCTAACCCTATGTTCACACTGGCCTCACAGCCAGTCAGAGGGTCAGTTAAAAGTAGATGTTTTCTTTTTGTTTGTAAGAAGAGGAACAGAGAAGTCTGGTTACGTCATTGTTTACCCAGCCGGTTGATTCAAGCCGGCCGTCTTAATGAACCCGCTGCTGCCGAGTCAGCAGGAAGGCTCTGATCTCTCCGCTTGTGTTAATGGACACCTGACACAGCGAGAGTCCTGCCAGATTCGTTAAAACGCTATGCTAATTGGCTGTTATTAATGTCTCGCAGGACAATATAATTAATCATTCTCGAGTCATTAGCTAATTAAGTCTGGTGTACCCTCACAAGCCGAGAATAGCAGGAGCTGCAGCTGCAGTTAGTGGGCTTTACTGCAAATCTTTGTCTGGCGGCCGCTCTTCTCTTGTTGTCTGTTGACGTGAGGAAATCAGCCTCCACAGACTTTAAACGGCCAGCTATTATTTCTTATGCATTGATCTTCAATGTTTTCATGATAACTCCCCGACTTCTTCACAGGCAAATTACAATTGAGGAAGGCGAGCAGAGGGCCAAAGAGCTGAGCGTCATGTTCATAGAGACCAGCGCCAAGACAGGCTACAACGTCAAACAGGTGAGCTCAGAGCAAGTCTGTTTTTAGGATATGTCTTTAATAAGGAAGTGCAGACCATTCAGATAGACTAACGCAGTTCCAAGAATGGCAATATTATTAATAATAAAAATGTTATTTTTGAGCATATCCTAACTCTTCAATCCCCTTCTGCCATTCCTGGCGCATTTGATTTAGTGGCATTGCATACAATATGTGTCACGTCAAAGTGCTTTCTCACCCGCTCACCAAAACATCACTAGTGGTCAACAACTCCTACACGGTACCTTTTTTTTTAAAGGTCTCACAAATACCTTCTTCATAGCAGTAAAGCAGTTTTCCTTCCATGCTGCCACTACCAGCATCCGCCCAAGGCTGAATTGTGCATGTATTCATTATTTTTTATTGACATTTAATTAATAAATCAAATGTTTAGAAGAATTAGAGTGTTCCAGATACAAAGAGAAACGTAGCCCGGTTTGACAACAGCGATGAGTCTCTGAGCAGACGTTTGTGGTCGGAAACAACAACTGTCTGTTGAGTTAATAAGTAGCGAGATGAAGGCGAGCCGCACTGTGTCTGTCAGTGAACGGTGTTGCTGGCAGGCGCCTCTCTCGGCCCATGCCACCGCACAGACAGAGGAGGCTATTCTTCACCTTGCTTCATTCAGTACGGTGGAGTCTGACAGCGAAATGCCACGATGGAACCTTTCATACAAAGGTCACAGCGCTGCCTCCTCACGCTATTTGGCCACGTCAGCACTGTCCGCTGAGATGACGTGTCGGCATCAATTTCATCATCTTTCATTGGAACTAATACGCTATGCACTAAGACTGCATATTGACATGTGTCCTTTAACACTGGGAGATACTTCAAATCATCATGTAAACATGACTTTCCCCAAAAATGAGATGAATGACCAACCCCTCACCGCATGGATACTGGACTACCTCACCAACCGCCCACAGTATGTGCGGATACCGGGGTGTAAGTCAGATCAGGTGTCCTGCAGCAGAGGGGGCCCACAGGGAACCGTTCTGGCTCCATTTCTGTTGACATATACACGTCGGACTTCATATACACGTCGAACTTCAACCACAACCCTGCCAACTGCCACCTGCTGACGACTGCAATCGTCGGCCTCATCTCCGCCAATGATGACAGAGAATACAGAGAACTCAATCAGGACTTGGCTAAGCTCTCATCCCTGATGAACCACGCCTCCCACCCTTGCAGGACACTCTGGCCGCGCTGCACAGCTCCTTCAGCCAGTGGCTGATCCATCCCCGGTGTCTTAGGGAGAAGTACCACAAGTCCTTCCTCTCCGGTGCTGTCAGGCTGCACAACGAGCTGAGCCCCCAGTAGACCAAGAACCACAAACCACTTGAACACGCACTATGAACACTTGAATTCATGCACTCGTGCAATATTCACTTTAAGTATATTTAAGTACTTTTATACAAATTCTTTATTCCATCTGTACATTTTCTCTTACATCTGTATATTTTTATCCCATCTGTACATTTTATTCCGTCCATATATTTTATATTCTTTTTTACTGCTAATTTAAAAAAAATAATCTTAATCTGTTATTACCGTTCTACTGTTTGTTTATATCTTATTACTTGTGAGCAGTGCTGCTGTAATCCTGTAATTTCCCCACTGAGGGACTAATAAAGGATTATCTTATTTTATCTTATTAATGATTTAACTTGTGTTTTAGTTCTTTGCTAAGGAACAGATGCTTTAAAACAGTGACACAAGCCATCTCTTCCAAACATCCTGTACTTCCAGATGATACCGATTACATTTTTTGTTAAGTAACTTTGTAATTCAGTCTGCTCTCTCAAGTTCATGACTACATGTTAACAATCACAATGTTTTTTATGGAATTAACCAAAACTCAAAGAAGCTTATAACCAAGTCAAATGTTTAAGTTAATAAATAGTTAATACATGGATGCATGACAATCAGGGGAAAAGGATGGATAATATCTGCATCACTGCATTTTATTTTCACTTTACATGAAGTTAACTTGCCCTTATTCTGTGTCTGCCTTTTCAGCTGTTTCGACGTGTGGCTGCTGCGCTTCCGGGAATGGAAAGTATGCAAGAAACGAGCAAAGAAGGGAGTATCCTTTGTCAATTTACACATCACGAAAAGCCCCTTTTTTTTCATGAAAGACATTTTAATGATGATATGCCAACCACTCTAGCTCAGAGAAAACATTTGCTCATTTCAATCTTCACGTGTGTGCCAATGCTAAATTAAATGTGTTTTTATTAAAGGCAGGTTCTCTTTTTAAACCAGCAACAGGAGTCTCAGTGCTGCTGCACACAACTGTGCTGACTGGCTCATATCTGCTGCTGTCACTGAGCACATCACAGCTCCACCTGTAGAAGGTTTCCAGGAAGTAGCGTTTGATACTGCGAAATCATTTAAATATTGCAGTTATTGAGAACATCTTGGATGGTTTTTCAGTCTCGTAGAATGTATTTGTTTTGATTGCATTGAAGGAGCGATTGAAATCAAGAGACGCACATGTTCATATCGGAGGTCAAAGGAGGTGAATGCAGCAGCTGAGATAGATTAGTAGTCGTTATAATCAGTGACAAAAGAGAGCTGTCAGCCCATGTTGGCTCCTCTCCCGCATTGATTCTCACATCTGTAAATATACCAGACGTGGGGAACAATAAAGCAGCCTACACTCCACACTCATTTTGACTTTTGTAGTTTGCAAGCATTTCACACATAATAGATCTGCACTCCACTTTGATTGGTTTGATTCTCAAAGAAAGCCCTTGAGCTAGTTGGACTGTGTTTTGTTTCTGTATTTACTGTAATCTTTAAAACACTTTAGTTCACTCAATTCTCCTCCGATTGTTGGCTGAAGTCCTTGTCATACTGGAGAGCATTTCTGTTCTTTTTCGTTTACACTTTACAGTTTCATTGTAAACGTCACAATAACTTCTGCAGAACTAAATAAGCATTTATAATAAAAGGAAAGTCCTCCATTTTTTGTGTGACAACCAGGTCAGCAACGCCTGTAATCCATCACCCATGTTGAATTGACCCACTGGTAGTTCATCGATAATCCAGGCTGATCAAAAGTCTTCGTTTCAGGGGGTCTAAAACTCCATAGTAGGGTGGGCGCTTTGGCGTACATGTAGCAAAAGATATGTGTTTTAAAATGAAAACTTAGTAATGTGGTTGTAGCTTGAGGGATACAAACAACGAAGACACAATCGATCCCCTCGTGAGCAGAACAACACAGACCAACAGAGATGATGGCGCTCTCTCACCAGCACAGTTGAAGTCCATCATCATAGCACCAGAGTAACATAAATAAACTCCCACCGCATAGATATTATATAATACACAGAGCATAATACACATAATGTTAAATCGCAGTAAAATAAATGATGAGCCTTTTACAATAAGCTATGTGGCCAGAAAGAGAGCTAAACCTGCCCACGCAGAGAGAGGAAGGCAACCCAGGCTCTAAAATTTCTAAGTTGTTCCCCCGCATGTTAAATCAGAGTGCAGGTCAGTCTTGTCCCCTTCAGCCCCAGATGGCTTACTTCATACACATATCAGCGCCCAGAGGGCAGGTTTAAGATCTGCTTGGTTTTCTCCTTTTTAAAAAAAGACAAAAGCAGATATGTTGTTTTACAGTTACAAAGGTCTGACCCACCCTCCTTCCACTGTGGGAAGAATAATGTTGCAATGGAGTGATTTGGGGAAATTGTCATCATTACATGAATTCTGAATGATCTCTTATCAGATCAGATTTGCAGTATTCCAAATAATTAGATCACTGGAATATTGTGAATGAAAAAAACTTAAAAACATGACAATTCTCATGCATCTGGAGTGACAGAATTTGTCTAACTTTAGCTTGATTTTGAATGTTTTTTTTTGACTGTTCATATGGTCACCTGACAATGAGAACCTTCTTTTAACATAACCCATTCTGTATTTCCAGGTCTAACTTGGCTTTACCATTTAACAAAGTGTGATCAGGCTGCTGAAATAATAATATGAGAGAGAAATCATCATTCTGTCTTTTCAACTTTACACTGAGCCATATCCAAGTAACTCGGCAGCATTTCAAGTTGTCGCTGTTTCTCCTGCGACAGCGCTCGTCCTTCACATCCTCGTCAACACACACAGTGAGATGCCATCTCTATGGTAACTGTGGGGGAATTATGAAATCGCCTTTTTCTTGTACTATGTGCATATAGTTTTGTCATTACTTGTTCTGTGGGACGGCGTCTCGCCAGCACTGGCGCATTCATCTGCTCCGACTCCAACATAAATAGATGCTGACCTTGGTGTGGAGATGGAATGCCTACATTTGTCTCCCCAAGCATCTCCGATTATCGCCCACTCATCGCTTGCTGGAGTAGTCCAGCCTTTGCAAACTGCGCGGCCTCAATAATAAACTCAGTAACCTGACATCCCTCTGAACTGTGGGGCTGGCCCCTTTGCCTTTTTTTTATTGCAGTCAGACATATTTCCTAGCTATAATGCATCACTCGTATCCAGCCAATTCCGGTTATCTGTTTAGTTGTTTTTTTAAAATCTTTGTCTTGAAGGCATAATGGATGTGGATGTGTGCGGTGGAGGTGATGGAGCTGATGGATGGCAGGTAATGACAGTTCCTCAGCAGCACTGTGCCTCCGCTGTCATTGTCAGTTAATGGAGCAGCTATTCGGTTGTTATTGCATTGGGAATAGTATTGGATTTTACTGGGAGAATGACACGCATGTTCAAGTCTGAATGTGGCTGTTTTTATCAACTGAACTTTTAATAAAGCACGGTGCACAAGATATTTGCATTCTTTTTCATATTGAGGCCTTTACACGAGGGGCTTGGCGAATACGCAACAAGCGAAATAATATATCATGCGTAAAAACTGTTCATACTGGCAACGATGCAAATTTGCGACAGTTGCAATCCTTTTTAAAATAATTGAATAGATGTGTGAGGGCAGAGGACCAACTCCCAGGATTCTTGTGACTCAGAGCAGCGTCTGGCAGTCTGTCTGAAATGAACTACTGTATGGCCTGAAGCTACTGTAAGCCATTTTATTGAGTTTCTTTTTAGTGAAACGCTATGAGTGAATTTGAGTTCGCTCTTGTAAACAGTTACACAGTGTGTACAACTAGAGAGTTGTATTGTGAAAGTAGGAGCAGAAGGAGTGTATCTGGTTTGTCAATAGTGACAGGAGTAGTAAAGTCGTCTCGGTCAGGACTCCGTGTCGTCGTCCTGGATGTTTAAAGAGAACTAAGCCCAGCGGTTGGAGTTTGCGCTCCGTTCATTCTCATGAAAGTTATTCGGTGGCGCACAACGCAAAAAAAAGTTCCACTTCCAAGTATAGAATTCAGATGAAAGGACCCAGATGTTCCACATTATGGGCTCCAGAGAGCAATACGCACAAGTGTGTCAGATGTTTCTTCTCCAATATAAGTGAGTATTTTTGGGCCCCATGGCATCATGTGATGGAACCAGAAATTGTTATTCTACCGTTTGGCCACTATGTCACATTGTCTTCAAAGCACAACACTCTTCTGTTTGGACTGAGTTGTTGTACACTAACGTGTAACTCTGTTCTATATAACGCAATTGGTTGATACCTTCATTCACGTTGCAAAAGCTCCGAAAAAGTGACCTCATTACGGAAAAAAAACATGTTGCGAATTATTCATATGAACAAAAAAAAAAACGCCAATGGTGTGTAAAGGCCTTTAAGCAACGATTAGTGGACCGTAAAAGCCAGAAAGAAAACAAAAGTACAACAAAGTGTGATTTAATGGAACACTTAGACACAAGTTCCACTTGTTATTTCCTTTTTTAAAACAACTTGTAAATTGTTTGTTTGTTTTTTGGAGAAAGTAGTCACAGTCAGTTCCCTTAAATTGCCAGTTGGCGGTCATGCTGATTTATGGTGGATGTCGGGGGGGCTCTGAGGCACAGTCTCATGCCCTCTGTCGGAGAACAATTTCCTGCGCGGTCGCCGGGTATCAGCACCAGTGTGGGACCGCGGAGAGCGGGAAGAGGCTGTTCGACCTAGATGAAGTGCCGGGGTCGTCCATGTTAATGAGGGAGAGCCAGAGAGCAACATTACTCACGCAGGTCAAGGCAGCCACAGGATTTATTTGTTAGGTTTAGTTCTGAAGGAGTTTAGAGTATTCATGGCTGTTTTGTGAAGAATGTTACATCAGTCGAGGTACACTGCCTGGCGAAAAACAAAGTCGCCACTATAAAAAAGGTCACACACTAATATTTCGTTGGACCGCCTTCAGCTTTGATTACGGCACGCATTCGCTGTGGCATCGTTTCGATAAGCTTCTGCAATGTCACAAGATTTATTTCCATTCAGTGTTGCATTAATTTCTTACCAAGATCTTATATTGATGATGGTAGAGTCTGACCACTCCGCAAAGCCTTCTCCAGCACGTCCCAAAGATTCTCAATGTGTGAAAATGATGTCCCATGCTCCCTGAACTACTCTTTCACAATTTGAGCCCGATGAATCCTGGCATTGTCATCTTGGAATATGCCCGTGCCATCAGAGAAGAAAAAATCCATTGATGGAATAACCTGGTCATTGCTGAACCTGGTCGTTGCTGAACCTAGACCTGACCAACTGCGGCAAACACAGATTATAGCACTGCCCCACAGGCTTCTACAGTAGGCAGTAGTAGTTAAATCCAGGTGGCAACTTTTTTTTTGGCCAGGCAGTGTATAAATCACAGAATACAGCACACAGCAGAGGAGAATGTTGCTACTCCACCTAATTAAGACTTCATCCAAACATTTAATTCAATTCAGTTTATTTTGTATAGCCCAAAATCACAAATACAAGATTTGTGGACCTCTTCAGCCAAACGTTCTTCAACGGGATCCATTGTTTGTGTTTCTGCTGTCGCTTTTAAAAACAGCGGTATTATGCTATGAAACCGGAAATGCGAGACTCAGAAAGGATGTGGTTAGCGGACCAATCACAGCCTTGTGGGCTTGCGTTGCTTTGACGGATAGTCAGAAATTTGGGGTGACGCACGCGAGCACGCAAAATTGCCGATTTGACCACGCAAGGTCGGCCATGCGTGTCTTGCGTCTGCGTAAAACCCGAATTTAAATCAGCCTTTACAGCTCATTACGTGAATATGACAGAAATGGCAGGGCGCAGGGGATCAGCACCAGCTCCAGACAGCCACGGTCCATGAAAACTTGAGGCAAGGAAGCACAGAGGCTACCGGGAAAAAGTAAAGTTAGTAATGTGTATTAAAAAGACAATAACGTATCCAGAAGAATAGAAAAAAAAGAGACATGCGAGAAAGAAGAAGAGAGAGAGGAGCTCAGTGTATCCTAAGATGGCCCTTGCAGTCTAGATCTATAGCAGCATATCTGGGGGCTGGAGCGGGGCTAACCTGAGTCAGCCTTAACTATAAGCACTGTCAAAGAGGAAAGTCTCAAGTCTACTCTTAAATGAGGTGACCGTGTCTGCCCCTCGGACTGAAAGTGGAAGCTTATTCCACAGAAGAGAAGCTTGATAACGAAAGGCTCTAGCCCCCAACCTATTTTTTTAAAACTCTGGGAACCATGCATTCAATGAACACAACTCAGGTGTGAGCGATACCTATAACAATGAAGCGTAAGTTGACTCTCTGGTGTTCCATCATCTGCTCTCTTTTTTTAATGATATGATTTTAACTCTGTCAGTATTTTTCTTTAAAAAGTTGACCAAAATGAAAGGGGTCGCTTGTTGTGAAGAAGCATCGAGATCGAGCACCGCATTCTGCAGTTTCCCTCAGTACTGCAGTGCGTTGTAGCATCTTGCAGCTCGTTATTTCAGATTTTTATGTCGCTCCTGTAATCATCGGCGTGTTTCTTTTTAAGAAGAAGCTCTCATGAACCCTCTGTGTGCTGCCTGCCCAGCACTAAAAGCTGACAGCAGGCAGGAGAACACTGTGGAGCATTTAGCTGATAATATAGAGATATTTCCCTCCAGATTCACCATGTCAACTTAAAGGCGGGGTTATGCTTCTGTTGTGTGTTTATAGCTTGGTTGCGCTGCCCCCAGGTGGCGACAAAAGTCAAATCATGTAGTCTTAACATATGATTTCCAGTTATTGAGGTTTCCTCTGGCTGCCATTTGGAACAGACGATGTTCGGCAGATGTTTATTGCAGCTGCAAGCCACCCGTCTATTGTTTAAAAGCTGTTACAAGCTATTAACTTCCCGAACAATTTGTGCACAAGGCGACAATATGAAACGTATGCTACGACTGGTGACACAGAAATGGGGCTCATCACTCACTGTTCAGGAGATGCTGTAGTGTAGACTGTACCTGCACACAAACACACACAGGTATCAGAGGGCTGCTCGGTCTGCTCGTTCGGTTTGATGCTGCTGAAATCAGGCCTGCACAATCCGAATGGGAGTGCTCAAGTCTTACTTTTGCATTTTAAGACCCTAACATATAAGAAAACATGCATCAACCTGCCACCTTTAAAAGCACCAACTTCAACCACTGCATGGAAAAGCCCCAGTGGGACTGTCACACACTTCCTTGCATACAATATGTAGGCCACAGTCTATGTAGTCCCCCCCCCAACCCCTTTTCCCCTACTTTATACATGCATTAATTTTGCAAGAAAAGTGAATAATAAAGGTGCCCGGGCTGCCACACTCACTCGCTGGCTATAATGGAAGCATGATACACTTCTTGTCTCCTTTAAAACAGAGCCCATTGCCGCACCTTGTTCTCACTGCAAAATATGGAAAAGTAGGATTGACTGGAAATAAAACCTTTTCTGAATTGTGTAAAAAAAAACAACAACCAGCAACTGCGGAATAATTTTGATTTACAGCAACTCATTAACACACAATAGTGTATCAGCTTTAATTGTAGCACGGCAGTGCCAATGACATCCATTCTCATTATTACTAACGGTAAGAAGATATTTTCTGTTTAGCTGAATAACGTGGCGAAAGTCAGATGAGGATTTTTTTAGGACAAGTGTTGTAATTAATTTCTGATTCTAGTTAAAGATTTTTCCAAACTTTTTTGTCCATTTTATTTATTTATTTATTTATTCTCCCATGTATATTTTATTTGGCTAGAATTGGTTAGAATAATTGATGCCTGGCCTTTAATGGAAATTAAATAGATTCATGGGGATATGGCTCCATCTCGTGGTAGTAGAGTTGTACTCTTTTCCTCCGTAAAATCCTCCTCAGATCTCCAAATCTAATGATCCCGTGTCTGCTTTTCCTCTTTTCAAAAGTTGTATGCCAGCTAATTGATCTGTTCAAGTGAATGTGGCTGAATTAATACCAAATGTTTCCAAAGTTTCCTTAACATTGTTCTCCAGTGATCGACATCAAGTTGGACAAACCGCAGGAGCCCCAGACTACCGAAGGCGGATGCTCCTGTTAATACTCAGCACCGTTGCGGAACAAAGAAAACATCATTCACGCCACATGCTTGTTATGTTGCTTCCTATTGGTTAACCTGCAGTTGACTTTGCACGTTGAGAATCTGGCCTCCTCACCTGACTATTGGTCATCGGTTGGAACTAGCAATATGTGAATTTGGTTCTAAAAGTAGTGTAGGCTACTTTATTAATGAAACTGCCAAAAAGTCTTACAACTCGCGAAAAAACAAAAAGATGAAAAAAGAGATGCAGAGAAAAAAGACAAAGATGTGAAAAAGAAAACCCCCAACTTAGATATGTGGATACAAGTTTGTTTTTTTTAAGTCGAAAAGGAAGTTTCCCCAGTTTCTTTTTTGTATTTTTGTATATTCAGGGAAGTCTCTCTGGAAAGGTTGTTTTTTTAAAGATGCAAACAACTCAGCTCTGTATTTGATGGCTTGATGAGAGCGAATGATTTATGGATCCCACTCTTGTTAGAGGCAAAAATGGAGGTCCTCCCCACATTATTACCCAAATGCTGGTCTCGAGAAACCTTTATCGATCCCCTGACGTAGCCATTTATACCTACATCTCAAGGTGTATCACGAGACGGAACCTGTTTTAACCTGAAGGGTTCTAAATATGTTCTATATTCAGAGCATTCATATAGCAGCAAACAACTATTATCTGGAGGAATGTCTCATGCGGTGGTTACCACTGATGGCGTTGTAGCGCGTAACCGCCACAAAGACAAATCATGGTTTGTTTTCCGCTTGTACATCATGTGTGCATGAATTGCACACGTGATGTTTGCCAATCTAAAAGATAGTTTTGCATGTCAAAAAAAGTCACAGTTTGTTGTAGTACCATTGAGTTTTGTGTAAAATACAATTCATCGTTTGTTACTAACACCAACATGACTGTTACTTTGGCTATCTAGCACGCCACTTTTGGATGTGTCGTCGTTCTAATTATGTATTTTCACAGTCCTATACCTCAACAGTTTTACGGCAAAATGACTTTCCTGACGTGAAACATTTTCTCTTCAACTGACATCACATGTGCATCACGTGGGCAATTCACGGCACAAATCAGAACAGGATGGAAAATAGAAGATATTTGTCTCTCGTTGACTACGGTACGTATTATTCCTAAATAAGGTCCCATTGCGGTCCACCCACCGGAAAGGAGCGGGACTTTCCCTCTTTATAGAGAACCTTTAAGCCTAAAAGCCTCAGGTTTGTAGAGCCAATCACAGCTCTCCTGCCAATAACCGTCGTGGTATCCATAATTCTGCGCTCCGGCCGTCCAACAGGAACCGAACTGCAACATCTTGAGTATCTAATGCATGCCTAGTTTTTGAGCATAGGTACTGTCTACCAGTGTACACAAGTTTGAATATGTAAACGGTAACATTACATCAGTGACTTACTGCACTCTGAGGATGACTGTCTTTTTGTTCACGAGGACTGTCGAACTGGATTTGTATACTTGACTTCAGAATATCTCTTTGTCGTGTGTGTGTGTAAATGTGTGCTTTCCGTATAGGCAACGCTAGAATGCAGTCATGTAGAGGGCCACTGCCAATTTGTTACATTCTCGCCACATCACGGCACCACATAGATCACCATTTGTTTGCAGTGTGTCATAGATCCCTCCTTCCCCTCCCAAACACACACACTCCGACAACAGTATGACATCTGTCAGTGCATTGTGTGATATCGTGGTGGTTGTGATTATTGTAGTCTGCACATGCGCTGTAGAGGAGCGACTGAGGATCGAGCCCTGGCCTGGTGTCACAGAGGAACTTGAACACAGAGTCAGTCCCCTGTGGACTTCAATGCTGGTTCTGGGATCAAACTGCTTCTAGTCCTGGCAGAAGACTAATTTGCACTCGTAGACCTTTTTCAGGTTCATATGAAGTTCTAAAAAGCTTCATTGTCAATGTACAGTCACTTAAATCCAGACCTGTCCAGTTGTCTCGTGGCGTGTCCCCCACTGAGGGGACGTTTTCTTTGCTGCTTGTGTTTAAACTGACTACTGACATTGGCATTATGCAATGTTGTTTTAATTTAATTTAATTTAAAAAAAAATGTTGAGCTAGGTATCATAACATCCACTAGTGGTAAAGTCAGTGAACACTACTTTGATTTGACTCGTCTCTGAAGTGAAATCTTAATGCACTTTTTGAAGATCATGTTTTAGAATTAGAGTGACAGCGTATGAAAAAGAAAAATCAATATCTCCAGAACGCTTGGAGTACTGTGTCTTAGAGTAGACTTGAACGTTTATGAATTGTTCACGCGTGTCCAAAAAGGCAAGCACTCCTGTGAAAACTAGTGAGCCTTTCTAACCCTCGTAATGAGCCAAATAATAACACTAAGAGAGAGGGAGAGAGTTGGATCGAGCCTCAAAGGGCAATATTGATGGAAAGCCCTCTCTTGTGGGTTTAGGAGGGACAAAGAATGGTTGTATTTCAAGCTCTAATCCCTCGAACTGAAAGAAAAAGTAATAACGTATCGACCCTCTGTGTTGCTGCCTAATTATTTTCACCAACAGGAATGTACTGCTCTCATTACCGACCACACAGCCTTGTTAGGAGAGCACTTTTTGAGAAATGACTCGATGGTATTTATTTTTAAATGAGGACAAATGAATAATCAGTTGCTGTAGACATTTCTTTTGTATTTATTCCCCTTACACGTTAAAGTAGAGTCCCATTTTAGCATCCCCCGGAAATGGACCAACCAATGTCTTGGCGTGTCGTGGGGGGGGGAGCACTTGAGGATGGAGGCCATGGCCATTCCTTTGGCGGGGTGGGCGTGGGGGTATATGTTCTGTCACAGCTCTGTGCAGCGGACCTGATCAGTCCAGAGCTGGCTCTCCATTCACACTGTACAGAGATCTAGCATGTCTCTCCAAATGATTAATAAAGATGTCTTATTACCAAAGCCGTGCGTAGTCCTTGTCTTTCCTGAACTTTCAAATCACACTGACCACATCTACTCAGTGGTGGAGGAAATTCTGAAGTTTAGTACTTAAGTAAAAGTACAATTCCCCAGGAAAATAAAAGTAAAAGTACTACATCAACAATCCTACTTAAGTAAAAGTAAAAAAAATACTTACTTTTACATTTACTTTAAGTATTAAAAGTAAAAGTACTCAAGCAATGGGTTGTCTCTCAATGTCTAGGGCTGTACCATTTTAATAAAGAATGCAGATATAGTTACTGGTAATACTTATGCCTCTGCAGAAGTCACTACTAGTAATAATTATAAGCAACAACATTTGTTTATTGGATTGGTTGGTGTACTTATTGTGCTTAGCCTCTGTAATACTTTTCACACTCGCTTACAATTCTGCAGATGACAAGTTAATCTGCAAAGTTAATACCATTAAGCCAAACCAATGAAGAAAACATGTTCTATGCATTAGTCATTCTTGGGGCCTTTGAAATCAAACATGTTTTTTAAATAGGGCCAAGGGCGGCTCATATCTGAGGGCTCAGATGAGGCTGACTGGTTCCATGTTGAAAAGTTGTTCATTAGTCAGGCTGTCTGTCGAATGTTTAAGCAAAACAGGCAAGGCTACCGCTAGTGCTGCTGCCAAATGCACACTCTGCTGTCATTGGAGCTGATAGAGCCACCTGATTGGTTTAAACTTCCAAAACAGCAATGCAATCCATATTTTTGTATGGGCAACATTTTGGCGAAACTGTGTTCATGTGGATGTGGACTCCCATAGTGGACCAGGACCCCCCTACAGGCTCAAGACCTGTATCCAGACCTGATGGACTCTGGCTGGGGTACCTTAAGTGATGTGGACCTTGAGCCTTGGCTGGGTCCCCCTAGAGGACCAGGACCATTTCAAGACCAAGACCACCACTCGCACTCCTTACCTTTTTTGCCTGACTTTAGACAGTCATTGCTGGAGCACCTAGAAGGCTGCACTTTGGACGTCTTCAAGAGAACCAGAGGTATCCATCGGCGCCACCACTGACCGGATCGGATGAGTGGGAAGTATTTTTGCCGTTCTCTGGAGCGGTCTGCCGCAGGTGCATAATTTCTTTCCTGCAGTGTTTCAGTCGTAGCTCGGGCTCTGGACCAGCTAAAACTATGCATTTTTTTCCTTGTGTACCTGGGATTCCTGGCTTAATTTTGAATTTTTGAGCAGGCATCGCCTCGGGCTTCTGTGCGTAATTCTCAGGCTCTGTGCGTCTGTTGATTACGCACCAGTGTCACCTGGATGGCCCTTGGATGGCCGTGTGCCATACATTTAAACTGGGGTTTGCAGCCCTCATTCTCTCCTTGGAACCCAGCATAGTGAGTGCCCTCCGCGATGGGCACCCGGAGCTGGAGCGAGTGACCCTGCACCACTACAGAGCTTCGCCTCTCTCAAAGCCCGCCATTCCTATGGCTACCACACTACGCACTGATGGCGTGGGTGAGCCACCGGCCCCGGAGCCAGAGGTCGAGGACTGTGACCCCGAGAGGTGTGCTCAGGTGCGGCAGGAGAACTCAAGCCCTGCCCACAGCTCAAGGACAAATAAATACTATTTAAATTACCTGTTTGTGACCTTTTATTAGAATACAATGACATTTCCTGTGATCTTTTTTCATATCTTTTCAGCATATAAAAAAGGGTTAAATCAGTAGTACTAAATCATGGCAGTAAAACGCACAATTCCAGACTGTCAGATCTGTGGAATTTTTATTTTTAGTACATTTTATATGAAAATAGTTTTGCAGACTTACACAACAGTCTTTGCTGTACAACAAACATGTAGACACATGATACATTTCCTAACTAAACATGGAAAATGAAAGCAGCTGAAAACAGGAAGGAGCGAACAGGAAGGAGCGTGATATAAAATGTGATATATGTCAGTAAAGAGGCACACTCCCAGTTCTGTTGACTGCACTTGCCTACGGAGGAATGTATAAAATGAAATGTACTATGTTTGGTTATACTGAATAAGGCCAATCAAAGTTAAAAAAAAAATTAAAAAAAAGAAGCCAATTGATCTGATAAGACTGAACAACCACATCAATGTAGACCTTCCTTTTAAAACTCCAGATGCAGGCAATCCAACAAACAAACATGAGCACAACACCTGTAGGTATTGACATAAATAAGTCCTTGAACCGTAGCAGCAGCATTAAACAAATAACTTCCAGCCAACACCTGGACTTCGTTTCCAAAGGAACCCTGATGCTTTGTGCTTCTCACCATGTGACGGTGACTGTTTGTGAATCACACCTGGAGGAGGTTCATGAGGTTTATCAGATATAGTCGGAAGGGAAATAACGACAGAAGACCTTTTTTCTTCTTTAAAACATGACAAGTATTTACAGAAATAGCAACTGCCACCACACCCAAAAAAATCCACAAACTTTCAATTAACTTGTGACGCTACATACAAAAAGGACGTTTTAAAATCACCAACACAAAGAATAATAAAAGACAAAAGGTTCATAAAACGTGTATTTACATGCTGCACAATGAAAAGCTTGGTTCTTGTTATGATGTAAAAATGGCATGAATGTTGAACTCACTCATTCTCATTCATTCCCAAATATGTACTCACTATACAACCCATAGTTAACTTATTTTAGCATGATTGTACATAGTTTACAAAGGTGTAGTAAGAAACAAAAGGCTTCGACATTATTACTTACACCAAACTAAGAGAAGAATTTGTGGTACCATTAAAAAACTGCAGCATTTCTAGCGTTGCATCAAATAAACGATAAGATTTTAAAATGCAGAATCAAAGGTGTATCACACAATAAGTGTTCATGAACTCAACTGAATGTAAAGCGGCTGTCGTGGACCTTATTGGTGCCCAAAAGTTCAGTGGTGCAACTCCATGCCCATTAAAATCAATGTCAGGCACACGCAAACACAAATTTTGCAAAAAGTGATTTTGAGGGCTTTTGTCTACAAAAGACACTACTTCACTTAACATTTTCCCAAACATGATTTTCACTGTTGTAAATTTAAAGTGGCATTACATCTTTTGGGACCATTTCTAAAGAATTGAGTGTAAAAAAAAAAAAAGAGTAGAGATTGTATTATCCTACACACCTGTCTAACAGGTGGGAATTAGATTATATACAAGTTTGTCAAATTTTCAAAGTTGACTTTAGCAGGAAAAGCGTCCTAAAAAGTATTTTTGGTGGAATTCCTCTCCCATATCTCACACAGTGCTTTACTACAGGTCAGTTCAACACATTCCCTTTATAAACAATACTTACATACTTCAATACATCGTATCAACCGATTGTCTGTCTTCTGCTTATACCCCATATACAAAAAAACACAACTGCTCTGCTGTCACTAACTTCAATGCCCTCTCACTGATGAGACTTTCAGACCCTCACCTCCAAGTTAGTTGCATTTCTTGCCTCGGCTGCTGGATTAAACCGAATCGGAAGGTGAGAGTAGAAACCTGCAACATTGACCTTTCGACCTCTCTGCCACAGTGAGCCTCCATCAGCTCTGTTAACGCCATTTTATTCCCGTGTGTCAAACTCTGGTTGCCGTGTTGCTGCTTGTGTTCAGGGTGTGGTGGGCAATAGAAATCCATGAACTGTCATGGAACAATTACCGCTATTTATTTTACCTTTTGTCATTGGAAAAGTATGTTTTGTAGCATAATGTTCCCTTGTTTGTTTCCTGTTCCAGTGTATGAGGTTAAAGGTCAGGGAAGCGGCTAGGGTCTTCTTTATAGTCGTTGGGTATGGTAAAAATGGACTGATCAAACTCATCGTAACGAAACTCCTGAAACGTCACGGTGGCTGTGATTGTAGGAAAGACGGGGATGTCTGTAGGGAGCAGACATGAGCAGAATTATAATTTTATGTTTATAATCAAATGGAAAAAAAGTCCCATTTAAATCTATCCATCTTTAGACAGCATGTTTATTGGTATTACATCTACTTACCCAGTTTGACAGGAAAGCCTGGAGGGAGCTTCATCTGAATAAACTCCCTGAGTTTATTAAAGTGCTTGAAAGGTGCGATCACCTCCAGAACATTCAATAACCTGATGGAGACAACACATGTTTACCAACAAGACACTCCCAAGAATTTAATTTATAGCTGAAAAAATACAATTTATAAAAGGGACATTTTACTGGTGATCATTTACAAGTTCTTAGATTATTTGCATATTTTGTTAGATTTATCAGTTTATCATTGTTTATTTCAGTATTGAATTTAACAGAGTATTGAATTCAATTCATTTAACCTCATTT
This sequence comes from Clinocottus analis, assembly GCF_023055335.1. Taxonomy (NCBI): domain Eukaryota; kingdom Metazoa; phylum Chordata; class Actinopteri; order Perciformes; family Cottidae; genus Clinocottus; species Clinocottus analis. The sequence goes on along the minus strand of NW_027175987.1, from coordinate 6,506,833 downwards.
GTAGCTTATCAACCATTTGAAGCCCACAGGACAGGACTGTAACATGTTACTGGTACACAAACAATCCGTAATTAGAACAACAAAACAAAAACAAGATTTGTAAATATAATGGAAATAATTTGCCATTATTAGGGATTTCTCTTTTTATCACCACAGAAAACAAGATGGGGGTCTGTCTGCGTTTTAATAAAAGTCAGGATACTCATTTAAAGTGAAGACTCACGATTCGATGCCCAGAGGGAAGTCTTGACTCATGGCTATTGTTGCTTTGAAGTTTTTCTTGCTCTCTTTGCAGACCAGCTCTCTTCCCAGATGAGGAGCTCTGAGCAGAGAGAGAAATTAAAACCTGTCAGAATATAACTTCATGAAAAAGAGCTTACAGCTCGTCACTATGCAGAAATCTCTCATATGTATTTTTTTGCCAATATTAAAAACGGATGCACAAGTTCTGAACTGTACAGGTATTTTCATGGAACTCCTTTTCGTCCCTCGTGTTCTTTGTTCTGAACAGTAAGTAAACGTCATCAGTCAGAGGAAACAACCGGCCTTGAAGTGTACAGTTCAATATCCTGTGAATCTTAGATGTTTGCACAAAGATTTCTGAAAAACGGGTGTGAGAGGAGAGCACCGTCCACAATATGAATGGGAACAACATACATTATGTAACAATGACATTGCAGAAATATATTTGCTAAAGAAATGTGATTGATCGTAAATCTAACTTTCCCTTCTTTTAGAGAGGAAAAATAAAATAAAAGGTTGAGTCACAGATACAATATGTCAAATAATATAATATTCCTGAATAGTCTGGTGTCTCCTAAAAACCTACTTTCCACTGTCAGCAGAAATGTATTCTTCCCAGGAAACAGTGTTGGGTGAAGGAGCCGTTAAAGATTGCCTCCTCGCCGGCTGAAGAGCAGAGAGAAAACAAGAACAAGACGTTAACGGCAGATCTATAGACTAAACTACTGCAGGGTCAAACACAAAAGAATACCAAAACAGAGATTAAAATTCCTGCATCCGGTCGATGTTTTTTTCTTGTTTCAATGGGCTGTTAGTGAAATATGCAGCTGCCAAATTCTGCTGAACAGCAAATCTGACAAAAGTCACACGAGGGCCTCAGTTAAGTGAAATCTCTTAAATATTATTTAAACACTTTTTGTGTGCAATGATTTGTTTCCGCAGAGCGATGACGCACACGCACAGCACAGGCCACTAGAGGGCGTCAGTGCATTACTCAACCCGTGAACCTGTTTGCTATTTTCAGCCTAACACCAGTAACTGAATTACTATCATTTAGTCCCCCACTAAACACCTGATACCTGAGACGTTACACTATTTCACAGAGTGCAGTCTAATCTAGTTTTGTACGCATTGCCCTTATTTCTTGACCTTCAGTGTTCCTGTTCTCAAGCCTTTTTGTACTCACACTCTACAGACTCAACAGATACAGCATCTGCAAACAGTAAGAAAGAACATCCTCTCACACTGTAGTTGGCTCGACTTACAGCCAAGATGAATATTGTCATTTTGTCAATATTGTCAAGATGAATAATAATCATTTCTGTGTTTACTTTTTTTGTCACCGTTTACTTTCTTTTTTGGTTTACTCTCTTCTTTTTGAAGTGCACTAATAAAACATCTAAAAGCAAACACACAATTCGGAGGACAAACGACACGACAAACAGAACACACACAATAAAAAAGTCAAACCATTGCTGTAACGACGACATAAACACACTCGTAATGTGATTAGAATCAGTATTAAAAGATCATAATCTAACAAGGATAACTATATAAGCCAAAGGATGCTGTGCACGAGGATACGGGCAGGTTATCAGTCAATCAAAAGCAGGGCTGTTTTTTTCTCGCCTTAATGGAAGATTTGCCTCAAGTGAATTAAAAACATGATTGGTTGTGCAAAAATACTTCCATTAATCATTCTAAATACTGTGCTCTGTGAGGAGTGGACATTCCTCCTCATATCAAGTAATTGAAGGAACGTGATTTGAACTTGGCCTTCCTAAATAAACTGAAAGAGTTTGGCCGTCCTGTTCTTACTGATCCTAAATTAGAACTCATCTCATGATCATTGATTTACTGCTAAAATGAATGTTCACACCGGCTGACCTCTCTTTTGTGAGCAGTAAATAAGGCCTTGAACAGAATAATGTGGATCAATGTGGATGATGAGACACCTGACTGTACCAAGAGTCAGCTGTGTGTCGCGTGAATACAAACGACGTATCGATTTCTTCGTTGCCACCTACACATCACAGATGTTTTGCCGTCTTAACCGTGGGCTGCGGCCTTGCAAAGTGCTCGCTCGATCTGTGTGTCACAGCTCTGGTGTGTTGTTGTGATGAAGACAGGGTACACACAGCCTGTCGAAGTCTGATCTGCCGGTATGCCGGGCCCACCCCTCCATTATTCCATTGCACAGGGGGTTTAAGCCCTTATCCATGTGATCCTTCACTGCTGTAAACACTGCTACGTCACCAGAGCTCATATTTTCCCCTCTCACAGACTTTTCAAGTATCATTTTCCGTTAAGGTGGAAGGAGAAACTATTTTCACATTGATACCAAGACATTACAGACATTTGTACTTTAAACATGAGTGGGCATGGATTTAAATGAGTGTTAATACACTGACAGACAACAGAGGACCCTGTGACGAGACAAAGCCCAGCACAGAACAAGGGGAGTAGACAAAACAACCAGTTAAAAAGGCACCCATTGAGTGTTGAGAGGCTTTGACTTTGCGACTGGCTTTATGGTCAGTGTAAAGACAAGAGCTTGCTAAGCAAACTCTAGAACGTACTATAGTGCGGGGAGGGTGGTTGGTAGAGTCATCCGTGTGAATGTGAAGGTGCAGCTCTGTAGCAGCTATGTGGCTGTGCTGGGACTCAGGTCCATGCATACTGGATGGGAAGGCAGTGAGGGGTCGAGGGTAGATTTTCATTTTGTTTTCATGTCAAAAACAAATAAAACATGAAAGAAACAACAGCACGACAGGAATGTTTCAATAAACCATGCAAAGTTGATTGACAGGTTGTGGCGGGATCTCATGCCGTTTTTACAAGATTTATGTTTGTACAGTTACAGTAGTGAGAACTGTGAGGTTCATTCTGTCTGAGACTCGAGTCCTACCCCAAGGTTCCAGCGGGACAGGACAGTTTCAGGACTGGACTGTTGGTTACGCTGCAGGTGCAAGTAAACAGCATGTTTATGAACAGAGCAACGCTCCACTTGGTTTACCTCGCACTGAGTCAGAGTTACTTTAAATGTGCACCTTTCCTCAAAGTATACAGCTGCTCTCAACCCATTCTTCTATAATTTACCCAGTTTAAAACTCTAAGACTTGATTCTTTTTGATGACAAAGATCCTCAATTTCTGTGACTATCTGTTGAAGACTATCTGTTGAAGACTATCTGTTGAAGACTATCTGTTGAAGACTATCTGTTGAAGACTATCTGTTGAAGACTATCTGTTGAAGACTATCTGTTGAAGACTATCTGTTGAAGCGCAAATAGGCAAACAGCAAAGAGGCTTTTAGTTTTTCTGGTGTAACCAGTTTTGAAAGATATTAGTCAGTGCAGGAGTCAGAAAATATTCGGCGGCTTTTTTTAATAATGTCAGGGTGGATGTTAGTCATTGGATCCTGTGTAACAGGTTACCAACATGCGGGTTTCCAGTAACAACATTTGTGATGTGATGCCTAATGGGGCACTATAAACCCATTCTACAAATCATGGGTGAAGATCGGGGGGCGTTGTGGACTGGGGTTGTATGTTTGATGCTCCGCTTTCTCCATCACACTCCTGAATTAACAATCAGTCATATTAGAAGCCCCACTCACCTCAAAGTTTTGCTCTATGAGATTCCCTCCTTTGCTCAGGCTCTCCATGATGGCTTTGTTCCTCAAGATGTCCTCCTCGCTCAGATGCTCTCGTCGCTTCCTGGACTCCAGCACCAGGCCGTTCACAGAGTAAAAGTCTGCCAGGAAGTTTCCCACGCGCTCCTGGAGGTAAAGGAAACCGTTAGATAAGTCCCCCCGCCGCTTCACCAATTTCCCTTTCAAACATGTCAAGAGGACGGAAAGCTATAGCCTCATAACTCATCCACCTCCTTCGTGCACCCTGCCCTGCCTGTGTTGTTGTTCAAATCTGAGTGCATCACCTGTGGTTCCTTCCTTAGGTTATCATTGTTTTATTTACGGTCTTTGCTGCCTGCTATGGGAGATGGGAGCGCGGGAAATATGATCAGAAAAGTGGACGGACTCTACGTATGAGTAGCAGAGAGTTCTGAAACTAAAGTCATGATCTGACAGAGGAATGCTTTTGGGCTGAGTCAGCAAGAAGACACAGAGAAGCAATTAGTACAGGTCAGGCTAATAACAAATGATGGTGGCCTAGTGGTTTACCTATGAAGATGGAAAGAAAAGTAAAGTCAGATTCTGTCCAGACCAGTCAAACTATTGCTCATGTATCTGCTGTATTTACTTTGCCCGCATTATTGCTTTCAAAGTTGAGTAAATGAAAAAAGTGAGAGTACGGGGTCAATGTTTTTCTTTCTGTTGATTTGTTTAATTTAGCATATACAGCACACTGTCAGAGCACTTTCCAGACCAGACTTAATATTTAAGGCTTTTTCATTTATTCATGTTTTTCAGGTCAAACATGTTGTTAGGGTTCAACAGTCTGGGTTCCTATTGAGCTGAAAACCATCATTTCTTGGAACCGATGTTACATATAATCTGTAATATACGTTCTGATATTTATCTGTGTAGCTTCCATTTCCTGCCTGATACAGAGAATTGTAGAAATTTCAAACTTTCTGTCTGGGTCAAGCTCGTATAAATTCCAGAAATTACACATCCAGGTGAAACCCTGTGACCCACAGCTGACATTGGAGACACAAAGTGATATCATGATAAGAAGAAGTGCAAAACAACAATAGGAACAGACCGTCTTGTCCTCTCGGAACAGCCAGCCGGTCTGTGCCCTGGAGAAGGTGATGGACTTGGTGGAGAGCGTTGCGGAGTACACGTCGCTGCTCATCAGTATGTCCACTTCCTCCTCTGTCTCCATCTCGGATTCCTGAAAATACAGGACAGTGTCAGGAAACTAAAGAGGCATCCAAGTGCTAGTCAGATTCAGCCAAACAAAGTTGAAAATATGTAAGAGTACTGTAATTTACTAAAAAGATTAATGATCATTGGGATAGACCTTTTTGATTTAATTTTCATATGACCTTCAGAACAAACTACACATTTACACCTCACCACAAAAAAATGTATTAGATAAGTAAAAATGCCAGTACGCTGTTCTTTATAAACAAAGGTCTGGTGATGTGGTAAAGCTAAAATGATTAAACGATTAGTACATTTACAGAAAATGTATCCGCAACCAGTTTGACAATCAATTCATCCATAGAATAGTGTTCCAATCAAAAACAGCTTTTTAAATGCGTCACTTTGGTGACTGCAAAAGCATCAGTACACCACACAACAACACTTCAAAACACCCTAATTATCTTTCTCAACTGTACGTTGGAACCAAACAACATATTTTATCTCGACAAAATTATGAAACAAGAGAATATTTGGCGGGTTAAGTCAATAATGTTGCCGGCCTAAATATGGGTTGTTATGAACACTGCAATCTTCAGCATGCGTCACACACACCTCATGGTGTATCCGCTGGAAGACTTTCTGTTCGTTGTCCAGCACAACAAAAGACTCAGAGGGGATGGCGTTTCCGTTGAAGATGAAACTGAGGTCCCCGCGTTGACACTTCATGTCTGTGAAGTCTATCAGGGTGGTGTCCAATCTACATTCAACGACACACACATATTCACAAAGGAAGAGCAGGTTTAGTGTGGGAACTTTAGACACATGAAAGAAGAACACAGACAAACAACCAGAGGATGACTGTAAAAGAGCTGCGCCGAGTTTAACTTTGGACACCACTGAGACATCAGCAAACAGAGTGTCAAAACTGTGAGTGAAAAAGAACAACCTGTGATGTCACACCTTCGCTCTGAGAGTTTAGAGACAATATGTATGGTAATCGTTACCACGGGAGACCATGCAGCACATTACAAGAATCTTTCTTTGCACTAAAAGTGGGTAGTCGTAGAATGAGACAGCAAAGAGAATAGCTGATAGGCTTTTGAAGGCGAGGCACAAAGTGGTAGGTGCTCTGTGTAGGTATGGCAGGCATCTCTCTCTCTCTCTCTCTCTCTCTCTCTCTCTCTCTCTCTCCCCCCCTCTCTCTCTCTCTCTCCCTCTCTCCCCCTCTCCCCCTCTCCCCCTCTCCCCCTCTCTCTCTCTCTCTCTCTCTCTCTCTCTCTCTCTCTCTCTCTTTCTCTCTCTCTCTCTCTCTCTCTCTGATATTAAGAGGGCATTTTGAATAACAAAAATTAGATAGCAAGGAGCCGTTTCAGAGAACAATGACACGCTCCAGCATTAAGATACTCAACACACTCTTATGAGCTGACTTGATTCTTCAAATGGAAGAAGTTGATATGTTGTGATATGCAAATACAGAAGCATGTGCACGAGCTAAATAAAGGGCTGCCAGGGTTTGTCTACGATATGACCGAGTTATAAAAATGGAACTCAAGTGTTGATGTGCTGAACCTCCGGGCTGTTGAACACTGCTTGGTGTTAGATTTCTGCCCACAGGACCATGAAACACAACATGGAGGATTCCTGCGGTGGATAACTTGTTGTGAATTTGTGTCAGCTTCTCCTTTGACTATGACGAACTTCTAGGCAGCACTTCCCCGTCACGCTCCTTCTATGAGACCTCTAACATCCATTGAAAACCCACAGAAGTAAAAGATTTGTGTGCAGAAGCATCACCGTTTAGTTTCCTTATACTGCTGGGCACTGGTTTCCTAATCTAGTTAACCAAATTCAATTGAGGGGAGAAAACGGGGAGGTAGAGAGAAAGAAGAGAGGGGAAATAGGGAGAGGCTGTCATGAGCAGATGAAAGATGAAGCAGTAAGACTTAAAATTAATTTAAAAAAAACCTTGATAACAGGGCGTCTCAAAAGAAATTACTGTTTAATTAAATATGGGTTCCATATGTTAAGGATTGTATTCATTTTGTCTCAAGACCACAAAACATAACCTTGTTACCAAGCAGCTATTGAGCTGTCTTTCTTTGTCTTCAAACATCACACAAATGCAATACATATTTTGACAGGACTTGCCTGATGTTGAGGCCCTGCTTATAGATCTTACATGCATCTGAAGGTAGGATTCTGGAGAGCAAAGGCACTGCAACATGAAAAGAAACAGTAAGGACACGTGAAACAACGTCTACATTTAGAAATCTCACTCAATAACAAAGACCGTCATCCTCCTCAAAGCCTTAGTAGCATAAAGCTTGATAAACTAGACAGCTGTATGGCCTGTAGCTAAATATCGTATTACTCCTTGAAGTAACTGAAAGACAGACACTTTCCTTGATGCTCCTCATTGTGCAAAAGGCCAGAGGTGCAATGAAGGACAACACTGAAAAAGCCAAGTGACTGTCTCAGACCTGTGAGACTGTTGGTTTAAACCAGATGCTTCTCTTAGCACATACATCCGAATCTCTCGTGCAAATCATTTACTTTATACAAGAAATTCCATTACAAATAGTGTGTTATGCAACTAGTTTACATTGAGTTAACAACATGCAGGCATTACATAATCTTGTCCACCTTGTCAATAATTCACACTGACACAGTGGGTACACAGAATTTAGTCCTGGCTCACACTCTGAGGCCCGACTTGTGCCGACTAAACGAATGTTGCTATTCCAGGTCCCAAATATACATTTAGTCCCTCTGTACATTTCACCTGCTTTCTCTCACAGATTATCAGGTCAATGTGTAAATGCTGTGCAGCTGGAGGCCCAATTCTGCATCTGGTATAAGTAGATAGTCCTGATATAATCATAAAAGGAGGAATATTACATTAGAAGATGGTTTGTCCATTCACGTCATGGAAGGGAAGTCATTTTTGGCTCATGCCCCTTGCGGCACAGATTAAAACTCACTAACAGACAGACATTGGGAGATTCCATCACATTTTCCTGTCACTACACGCTTACGCTTTTGTAAGACAGCGGTCGGTGTTGCTTTACTCACCCCAGCTTTGGAAGTCCCAGTGAAGCTCCAAGTAAAAGTCTCCAAGCTGGAAGTGAAGACAAGTACATATCAGTCACAAGTTAAACTTCAGCCTGATATTAAAGATGAAAGATGGAACATAAAAAACACATTTACTCTGGACAAAAACAAGTAAATAGACTTCACAATTGTACACGATTTTTTCTGACATCGTCATGGTGACATTAGTATTTACAACATTTCAAGCCTTTACTATCTCTCACACTCAACCCTTTACTCTGTGATGTAAATGACTCCCTGAGGGCTCAGGGTTTGACGGTTTGAGGGTTTAGGGCGGACATTAGGATCGGGCTTTTATGTCCAGCCATAACAAACCACGCCTGACACAACTCAATAAAGCCTTATTATTATTCTGTAAGGTACGGAGACAGATCTAAATCTCATCACCACCACTATTGGTCTCAATCTGCCATTCGGTGATGATGTCAGGCTGGTGGGAAATCATCACCTTAAAGAGTTATATAATCTTTGAGAGGCGATGATGACGCAGAAAAACATCATCTCTGGCTCATAATAGGAAGGATCCCATCCTGTCAAACACAGGCTGTTATACAACTGGTAAGGACATACAAATCTGGTTTTCACATTAAGACTGAAGCTTATATAGTTTAATTGTAAGAAAAAACTCACTGGGATTTAGGTAGATTGGACTCGTATTCGCCCACCTGTTCACTTGCGACCTGTTCACTTGCGACCTGTTCACTTGCTACCTCTCTTGTGAGGGTGGAGTTGCTGCAAAGCTGACCTGGTAGCTAAACTAGACAAGTATACATACATTTTCTACTTCGTAACTTCAAGTTATTCAGCAACAGTAAAACAGAAAGGCTAATTTTTAGGTTGCTATGAAAAGCTTATGTCTTGCTGTACAAGATGAAATTCACACAGTGTGCGTGAACATGGACATCATACCAGACAGACACCAAAACATTGGTGTTAAACACGGTGGTAAACACAATGTTTAACACAATGTGAAAGAATGACAATGTTTAACACCACGTCTAAAGTCTGGCTAGTTAACAGTGTGTGTATGTATGTGGCTCCTGGTTTTGCTTTGTTGAGACTACGAGCAAGTCAAGATGAAAAAGAAAAACTAGAAGGGAAGCAGATTGAAAAGTTTAAAACCCAGCATCCAGACATCAGGAGTAAAGCCCACTTACTTCCTTTAGGGCTGTCAGCAGCTTGGGTCTCTTGTCCTCCACAGTCTCCCTGGACTGTTGCTTCAGCTTCCTCAACAGCGCTGTGACTGGAAGACAAAAAGGGGGAAAAAAAGCAAAAAGAAGTATGAGTGAGACCAAAAGCCATATTTGTCAGCACAGAAAATGTAAAAAGACGTGTATTGGAGAAATGGGTTTGTTCTCATAACGGCTGACTGTGAATCACTTTAGCTTTTATGGAATTCATTCCAGCCTCTTCGCTTGGTCCAAGAACATTTATTCACTAAATTCAAAAACTAATTTCTACACCATATTGCTCTTGTTTTGGCATCCTTATTTGCATGACATGCTAGACAGCTTCTCCTTAATCATGATTAGTTGACGGAGGAAAGGAAATAGCATGTATATATAACGTAAAGTTCATATCACAAAGACTAAAACCAATTTGAAGATGGCAGAATGAATGCTGTCCTAATGTCGCAGTGTTAAGAAAAGTGAAGGTTTATGCTTGCATGAATCTACTGTGAGTCACCACCATTATCTTAGGAGTTGTCTCGTTATGCATATCCTGTCAACAATGTGACATGCTTAAGGCAAACATCAGCAGTTTACAGTTAACGATGGCTTTCGGCTTAGAGATTCGCTGACTTCCCGGGGCCAGATGGTACACTCTCAGCAGCAGCGGGCCAATCCCTGCACACTGCCTGCAGGGATCAAAACGTTTCCAGGAAGGGCAATAAAGGGCAACGGCAACAAGCCCGGTGGGTATGGAGCTTCCTCCAAATGAGTTGCACCTTTAACCAACAAGACAACCTGGAGGAGAGACATTCTCACATTAACAAACACTCACAGCCCTTTAGCCCTCTGGCTGTACTGTGTTCTTTATGCAAAAGAGAACAGGACTAAAAGGAAATGATCCACACCCAACTTGCAAACATAAACGTCATTTACCGTTTGTGGTGACATAATGAAGCAAGGAGGTGAATAAATAAACAAATTGTGACACCTAAACATTTTAATAAGACTAAAAGCAATAATGGACATATGGCATTAACATCAGGTTGAAATAAGTTATGTGCTTCTTGTGCTGATCAAAATACACTTACAAGTCATACATATTGTCTTATTGATAACCTAAGAAGGCAGTGCCGAGGACTTGATGGTCAAACACGGCCAAACAAGAGTACAGGGCAGGCATGCAATACAGACACATGCACACACGCACACCCACACACAAACCCACTAATACTTATGACGACACACATGCCAATTGACACAGACACAAGTGCAGGACGATCTCCCGCTGTCTAATGAGGGTGGACTTGGTCGGGATGGGGCTCCTCCTGAGCCTCGCTGCCTCTCAGCAGGACAAGCAACAAAAAAAAGTACAATCTCACCATCTGCTTACTGACAAGTGAAGCCAACAAAGGCCGACAAACCAATGCCCTAAACCCTAAACCAAACAGACTCTCCACACTGGAGTTAATTCACTGAGATACTGATTGGGGCGCTTAACTGACTTTAATTAGACGAGTGATCTCAATAACTTCACCTCCACACATGAATGAAAAGAGACAGAGTCAAGACTCTTTCTATTTATATCACCATAAACTGCAACTACTTAACAATTAGGACATGGATTTAACTGGACAACTGATGCTGGCAAGTCTCCAACTATCTGAGAACAGTCAATATTGACTCAGGTATGCTGGAGACACTGTGCAGGCAGGCAGCAAACAGTCCAATATGAATCAAGTTAAAAATACCTAAACGTACTAAAGCATTGCCAATATATTTGACAAGGAATCTGAAAAGACTCAAAACGGCCATATTAACTGGAGATAACACACAGACAGGCGGATAAGAGGAGGATCTCTTAATATTTGATTAAATCCCTACGTTGCTTTATTAGGAAAGAAAACATTATTTACTTCAGCATGCGGGATATTTGATATTTAGTTTTAATATTATTTTGATAGAAGAGTTTATGCTTTTTAAATGTGACATGACTTGATACTAGATTACGTTACATTACATTTCATTTAGCTGACGCTTTTATCCAAAGCGACTTACATTTTTGCTCTATACACCGTAGACACAGCAACGGGGAACAATTAGGGGTTGAGTGTCTTGCTCAAGGACACAACGACATGGACTCGCGGAGCCGGGGTTCTAACCACCGATCCTCTGATTGAAAGACGGGCATGCTAACCACTGAGCCACAGTCGCCCCATAGATACTACACCTGTAAAGATAATCTAGTACAGTTTAGTCACCAACATACAATATATTTACAATATTACAAATCTTTCAAACGTTGGGTGTTTACTCCTTAAGTTAGCTGTGAAAGTGGACTAACTGATACTGATACGACCTTGGCCAGGGTGGTGGTGGTGGTAAGAATCCTGGCTCACCTGGCCTAACCCAAATGTTCTTCCGGAAAGAAAAAAAAAAGTCATACTCCCCCTGGTCTTTAAGAGACAATTAGTTTAACTACAAATCACAGCTGGGAAAAGGACAAACACTTCCTGTTTGTTGCTGTCAATCAGATACATCTGGTGGTGTTGATACCACAACAGGATGATAATGATGACAATATGAAGACACAAATTCCATCAATCTTTATCATGTAATCTTATAATTTAACAATTTAGTCCAAGGGTCTTTAAATGAAGCTACAATGAGAAACACAAGGAAAGAAACAATAAAAACAAGCAAGAGGTTCCACGTCTAATAAACACCAACACAAGTGTGGCAGCCTTCAAATGAACTTCTGATACAGAAAACCCAGCTGTGAGAGAGGAAGGACAGAAATAGCTTTTATTGAACGATAAAACTATTTCTGAGTAACGTTTTGCCTCCTTGTTGAAAAGATAAAACCGTAAGTGACAAATACATGAAATAACAAACAAATGCGGGTTGACAAATGGAAATGAGTCACAAACGTTAGTTAAAAATAACACCGCTAGAGCACCAAGTTAGGATTAGTTTTTAATCAATCACACTAATAAACTGACTTGCTATGCAGAAACTAGACCTCGATAAATGTAATTATGTTACATTTTCCAGTTTTCCATTTTGTCAGTTTTCAGAAGTGTCCAAACCAAAACATATGCCTTCCTGTAAACAAAGCTCTCAGGTCTCCACCTCCCTCACACATGGCTGACACACACTTAACTGCTCGGCTGGGCTCTGCTAGTGAGTAAGCTAGTGAGGAACTCAACATTTAATACACTTTATAACAGTCAGGTTCCAACAGCATCTTTCTCCCTTAATGTAATTGTGGCAGCCAGGTGAAATAATTTATGTGGAAGGCCGAGTGGGACTGTTTTGACCGACATTAAAGAACAGAAAGAGTTTAGGAGGTTTAAAGGACAACAACAACAGTAGCCCTCTGTGGCAGAGTCCCTATTGTCAGCTGAATCAGGTAATAGGCAGACTGATCTTGAGTACCTGTCTGCTTTAGAGGTCGAGCCTGTGCTTATCTCCTGATCTCTTACAGCGCTCTGGCCTACAAACTCTTCTCCATGGCTCTCATCCAGGAAGAGCAGGTACAAGTCTGGGTGAAATTGCTCTTTCCCTGAATGTCCCAGAGGTCTTTGAGTCACTCCTAATTTGATACCTCGCCTGGTGCAGATATTTGCTTTATGGTGTCCAGTAGCAAAGTTTCCCTGACAATGAAAACAATAACTTCTACTGTTAGAAAAGAGAGCGCGTGCGGGGCATTCAGACCAAAGACTGCCCTGCGTTAAAATGATTCAGGTGGCTGCGTAAGGGTCTTGAAGTCTGATCCTGGAAGTCCAGTTTGAGCAAGGTAAGGAGCTGCTTTTTTCACAACCACATAGTTTCAATCTCTTTCTTATTTCACATTTGCTGATGAAGACCGTGAGATGAGTTTGAAACCCTTTTAAAAAAGCTAGGAAGTGGATGTTGAGATGAGATCCTTTTGTCACACATACTGATCCCACAGTAAACAATGAACTTCCATACTTCTTACTTAAAAATAAATACCCTACTCTTGATATGAGACTTAAGTGCATTAGTTTTTAGTTATTAAGCGCTTTGAATTTTTTTCATAATACAACCACTTTCCCAAAATCTCATCTACTACATAACTTCAGTCAGAGACTTTATGTTTTTCAACAATATTCTGACACAATTGGCAAACATGCAAGTTAAACACAATATATGTCATGTAGCTCCATGGCATTTGTGTCTGCACAAGCTAGACAAGGTGAGGATCTGTCGAAAGTAAAGTCAAATAGTGCTACTGAGTTCATGAAAGGCTTCAGTCAGTAGAGACACTTGTAAACCTGTTACGCTAAGGTAAGTGGCATTAGGGAGTTAGAGGATGCTGTCAAAGAAGACACTTTAGTCTGCTCAATGCTGGTGCCAAGTGGCAGCGCTAATTATCCCCAACTATTGCATGCTGGTGGACTTAAAAATCTTCTTGAGAAAATTGGACATATGCATTCTGTCTTTGAGCTCTATAGTCATATTGCTTTCATATGCAGAATCTGTAGGCACGAGGCCGCGAGGCGGAAGCGCTGTGGTTTGTAGTCCGAGTGGTATTGACTTTTCACGTTATAGCAGGCTGTGGTTGAATGGTTCATGTAGAGAGTAATTTCCAGAAACAAGTCATCGACTATCGAATGACGATCATTAAGCTTTTCTTATTAAACAATGAGCTTTCAGCAAAAAATTAAGTCTTGGCTTGGATGTATGCCAGCAACCCTTGAGCCCCAATATAATGTTGTCACATCAATGTTGAGCCAGTTATCTGCAGGTATAAGGACTGGGTATTTATGATACCACTACGTGTACAAAAAAATAACACACAATTTATGAAGGATCCTATAACTGCAAAACAAAAACATTGACCATTGACCCTACCCGTTCACCTGCTCAGGTATTTAACCCTTTATCGTTCAAGTAACCACATATGGTCACTTCCACACCCTGTACATATGACGTCTTTCCCGCGGCTCAGTAAATCCAAGAAACACATGGTCTTCACCCAGTCAATCAGCAAAGAAAACTCTACGTCAAACCACCCGTCTTTGTGGAATTTGACCAATAAGAAGAGACCTGGAGCGCAGCAAACTTTCTCTTTTTTCTGGCTCCCCGAAGAGACGGTTGTGGAGTTTCCAGTCATGGATCAAACAACTAAACTAACCATGGTAAGTTGCTGAAACTCACACATGTTATGCTTGAATAGATGCACTAAGTGATTACATGACCTTATAACAGTTATTTTATTGCCTGTGTTTATTTTTTTAGGATATGACTGCTCGTCTTTTTTATGGCGAGAGGAGGCAGACTGTTTTCGTGCCAGCCAACCCTGCCAACAGTGATGATGTTGAAGATGAAGACGACGATGCGGCAGACCCTGACTTTGTACTGATCACCCGCGACGAGAACATCAACTGTATATTGTGTGCAATTGCTGCTATAATCCTGTAATTTCCCCACTGCGGGACTGATAAAGGATTATCTTAATTTATTTCTTGCATTTTTAAATATATATTTTGTTTCCACTAAACCATATATGGTAATTTGGTGGATGATTATTTTCAACCTAAAATATATATATATATATATATATATATATATATATATATATATATATATATATATATATTAAATGTCACAACAGTAAAGGAGTATTATGATGTCATCCAATAGCAATCTAGGGTTAACATTTTAAATTTCAAGGTATTTCAATGAGTGACCTATATGAAAGAACTGCGGGTGTTTTCCCCATTTCTTTGGCCTGTTTAATAATAAGATTAATCTTGATGTTCCAATCCCACTTTCTTTGACCAACTCAGTCTAGCTGTAGTTTTGTAGCAATCGTGTTGTCATTCAGTTTAACACATATTTAGATCCTCATCACTGCAACAGAGCTCCACCACACAGAACAAAACCTCAGGCCTCCCTGTTACCATGACAAAAGTATCAAGAGCTTGAAATAGATAGTGAACAAAACACACCAGTCACATAAAAGTAGGCTTTGAGATATAGGAAAAACTATACAGTCTTAAAAGGTCCTTGTTACAAATAAACATGTATCAGATTTAAGTAAAAAAATTTAACTTTAAAATATTCAAAACATTTTTTAATTACAGTTTGAGGAACAATGAACTGTGGCTGAAAACATGGGATAGACAGGGGCTTGAGCATAGTCATCCTATGAGGGGAGAGAGAGACATCTAATGAATTGCCTTTCATCGAAGCACAAAAGCCAGAGGGCCTTGAGGAATGTTCCCTCGCTCTCTGAGGGACAAAGTAGGCAGACCCCCGCATCATGGCCGGTAGTGCAGGCGGTGCCAGGGACTGTTGATCGGATCTATTCTCACCACATCACTGTTTTGTTTTTACACTGGAAACCCTAAACTGAAACTTTATTGAAGCCACATTAAGCAGGCACATTTTAGTAAATATGCCTAGTGATCAACATCAACTCAGTACAGGGTTTCAGTTTATTGCAAGCGATGCCTCTCAGTCAGTCGGATACTTACTCATTTGTCGATCTCCGTAGCTGATGGCCTCAGCGAGGGGGCTCCATCCCTGAGCGTTTTTCACCTTCACTGGTGCATTGTGGGCCAGCAGCAGGTGGGCACACTCTATAAAAGGAACAGGAAGACAGTCAATTGAGTAGATAATTACATGCATCATAAAAACTCTCTTTAAATGAGAAGTTCATTAAGTCATAATTAAGACAACAGTATGGAAATAAAAGACCAGCAGCAAAAACAACTCAAGGATGGAAAAGAAATCTTGGTAGGTGCTCCAATATTAAAAGTCATTTTTTTGGTCTTAAAATCCCTGGACTATATCAACAGCCAATGTGCGTGTGTGCGTGCACATCTGCAAATCTGTACAAGATGGTTCTCCTACAAAGAGGTAAGCAGTAAAACAACATCATAAATGGATTTATTTCTCTGACCACCAAATAAAACCCTGGCTGCAGCTTTCTGATAAACAGGTGGCGCTGGAGACACGTTTAATCTGGGTAATAAAGAGAGAGGTGAAGTATAACCAAATTCCTCTGAAGTGACAGTTGAAGTAAGCATTAAAGGAGTCTCAGAGACAACTGACCAGGATATTTATTTTTTTGTCACAGAAGAAAAGTGGTGTGATGTTAAGCAAAAAGGATTGCTCTTCAAGGCCAAACACCAATGGGTAAACAAGCTTTAATGACTTTCCTCATTTTACTTTCTGGCGTTCTCCTGATGCTACTCATCCAAAACGGATGAATACAAACTGTCAAGACAGAGAAGAAGTATGTGTTCAACTTTAAATGTGCGTAGGACAAACAAAATCGATCCTCAAACTAACTTAAGTTTAGATGGACCCAACATCCCACAATTCTCATTACTTTTCATCATTTAATTAATAATCAAGGACCAAGAAACACATTTTAACGCCAGGCCAACACTGCACTCAGCTCTAATTTTGTGTCCAGCTCATATTCACAAGATGAACCAACTGAAAAAGAATATCAAGACACTTCTACTACTTTACTTTTTCCCTTAGTGCTCCTTGCTCCTGCATAAATGCTAACATGCTTCTGTTTATTTTGATCACATTTGTTAAATTTTTTTGTTTCATCAAAAATGTAACCGCTCACTTTGCAGTATATGTTATTTAAAGATTGTCTGTCTGCTGAAAAATATGCAATACAAGCTGAAGATGTTTCCTGTAGAGTCACATCAACGATAAAAAACATAATCCTGGTTTCATAAACTGTGTGTATGATTGACATGTCAGCTGACCCATTAACCAAAGAGCCATATGGGATCAACAGTTACACAATACTCTGCATCCAACTTTCAAATCTATACTACTAAAACATGTGGAAGGATTCTCAGGACTAAAATGACAAACATCCGTCCCCCTGGAGCTGTGCTTGAATTCCAATAATGGGAAATCAGCCAAAGAGCTTCATCACTCTTTCAATGGGAAGATCAGCAGGAAGTGCAGCGTAAAATCCCTTCACTCCCTGGGCAGCCTGTCAACAAACTACAGCAAGCCAAAAATGAAGCCTGTTGTTCCGGCTCAGCTGTCAGTTTTGTCGTGACATCATTCATTATATTGTTGGCGTCTGTACGACACTGTCTCAGTGCCGGGCAGAAGCTGTCACAGTCACAGGCATGTGAACACAGGCAAACTGCTAACCGTCTGAGTGGATATGTTGGGCTCTCACTTGATGGGGCGGTATTATTATCGCTATTAGACTGGCCTTTTCAACAATCATTTGTGCTGACAACAGCCCCATAGGAGCTCTCAATACAAGCCTTTTTTCACTGCAAACCTTTGAGCCAACCCTATTAGTCTTGTATACAAATTCAACTGCCCTCATGTTCAGACTTGTTTCTCCGCTTAACATCAGGATGGAAACTATTAAAAAAAACCTTCCTCAAGTGGTGTATTCACAGAGCCAATCTGGTGCGTAGAACTAGAAATAATAACTTCTGCCTTTTGAGAAGAGTGCGTAACAAAAATAGTAGCAACACTGTCACAGTCTTGAAAATCACATCACCCCTCTGATCTACATACTCAATGTTTTATTAAAAACAAAGAGGCCATGGTCTCATGCATTCTTTATGAAAGAGAGGAATACATTTTTAAACTCTTCCCAATTAGAAATATTATCCACACAACAAAGATGAATGTGGCTATCTCAAGAGTGTAGTTACAGGAGATGTGTGTTGTGACAGTCCCTAAAGCACTTCTTGGTAGTCTACTTTCTTTACAGAAGCCATTATCAGCAATACAGTTGCTCAATGTACAACTTCCTACCATGTGGAAGCGAGGCAAAAAAATCAAAATGAATAAAGACAGGCTGACATGGAGTTCACACTAGGGGAGCAGCTGAGGTTCAAGGACTTTGCTCATGACTAGTCTGAATTTGTTTCCTTATGAAATTTCTGCCCGACCCTATTCCATGTCATCTGCATGTTAAGCTCTGACTTTTGCCCTAATCCAAGGCTCAGCACTTCAGAGAGATCAAATATCATTGACCATCCTGCATGCTTTAATTAAATAAAGATGCTGCAGTGGCACCAGAAAGGGCGGATGTAACTGTAGAGCGCCTTGCATCAGCAAACAAAAAAACTCTGTCTTTATGCATTTGTTTGATCTGTAGCCTGGCCTGGCAGTGGAGCAGCTGATTATAGAGGTCTATGTTGAGAAATACAGGCGGCCATGTGCATGAGCATTTGCTTTCCGATATAAGCACAGTATTCCCTTCAGCCTTTGACCTATATATATCACTCTGCTAAAACCAATGATTGTGTAATAATTATGGGTACATTTAGCATACGTTATATAAGCATAAAGACAACAGCTGGGCCATGTGTCCTGAGCTGCTAACCTGCTAGCATCAGGTCTGGCTTCAGACTTCCAGGTACTCAGAGTAGCCTGTCTGGCTTTAAGGATTAACCAACATAGATTTTATTTTTTTTGTATGATTGAAATCACAATAATGTATGGACACGTGGGTTAAAACATTTGTTTGACATGCTTAAATGTGTTCAATGTTTGTTATACTGATTAACATTGTTATATCTAGATAAGGCGAGAGTAAAAAAGTGATTTGATCTGTAATGCAGTTGTGAAAGTATTGAAAGGACGTATCCTTGTGGGTTTCTAGGTTTAATTCCATGTGAAGCAGCTGTATGAAGGTCAAGATACATACGGTACAACTCTAACAGAGGAATGAGGGAGACAGAGCATGTTTGAGAAATAAAGTGCTAATCTATTGCTTCACTACGTGCAGTGGCTACGGATGGAGCACTTGACAAAAGGCTCTGTTAGCTGTTAAAACCCCCACCATCACCACCCCTACGGATCCAGGCTGAGTACGTCTATGAAATGGCTTTTTTGCTCACTTCCTCCCCATCGATCACACACTCAGTGACCGAATCAAACCGCAGTTCAACAATCCCGTTGTTGCAGTCTCTTTAATGTTTCATTGTTTGCATTGCAAATTATCCCAAACCAATGTTATTATGAATGTACATAATGAAACTCTAATCTCCTCTCCTGATTTAACAAGATGCTCTTTTTTTGTAATGACCTGATACAATGTGCTTTCGTGCCGTTTCAGAAGAAGACTAGCCCCGCCAGAGGGGCTGTTTGGCTCTAAACACTCTCTAGGTTGTTATCTCTGAAACCAATTTAAAATATCTAGTGATTGTATCTTTGTGGGCAAGGGAACAGATGTCACAACCCCTGGACAAAAGGAAAACATGTTTGGTCCTTTCAGGGTGACACGACAGGAAACAGACTTTAGGAAAAAATCATGTTTATCTTATACCTCTGACCGCGGTGTCAAAACAAAACTCGGTGTGAAATACAGTAATAAGTGGACTGCAAGTTTCAATTTACAGCAAGTTTCTTTGCAGAGAATGCTTTCGGGACAAAAATAATGATTTAGAAAGTGACCTGAAGAAAAGAGTATAAATTGAAGACAAAAATCCATCGTTATTTGTTCGTTCATTCATTTGTCATTTATTCTGGAGGTGTTACATTTTAATTATTTGTTTTGTCTGTTTCAATTAACAATGAGACGAATCACAGAAAAATTAAACGATTGACAGAACATTAAAAAAGGCAATTATTTATATAACTACATTTTAAGCCAAAAATGCCCCCCCAAAAATGTATTTATGTGTAATGTTGTAGAGTGTTGGTCAGACAAAACTAAACTTTCAAAGATGTCAGCTTAGGCTGTGAGATACGCACCACTGTCCTTTCTAGTCTGGTAAATAATAAACACACGCACCACGCCGTACACAAAGAGAGCCTTGTCCTCGCCATCCCAACACACCAGCCACACCCAGACTATGATCTCATGCTGTAGCATTCAGGATGTCTGGTCTGAGCCTCCCTGGAGGACTGGCAAGCAACTCAGGCAGATAGGCAACCTCATTAGCACACTACATTCCATAGTGTCCCATCCGCTACTACACTTCAGCAGTCCACTGTCTGGATTAGCAATAGGCAGTGTCAGGGCCTTCACTTCGTCAACAGGGATTGAACTTGAATTTGAAATGAATCCAAAAGCCATGCTCCAATGACAGACACTAAACAAATGGAAATGTGCGGAGCATGTAACCCTATGCTTGAAATCTACACCGAGAACCTGCTGCAGAAGAGGGGAGATTAATTTTTCAATACCATGTTCTGAAGTCTCTTTGCATTGCATACATATTTTATGGACATGCTTTCAGTCCAACCTGTGCAATTCAGCTAAGAACAAAATCATGTACAGATTCCTACAGAGCCTTGTTGCATCATGAGATATTCATCTTCTACTCCCAACTAGTTGTTATTCTAGAGTGTGTTACAAAAACACTCAACTAGTTACACTTTTCTAATTTTTCCTAATCCTACTGGGACAATACACATAGCTGTAGCATTTGTGTGAAATGTCCTTTGTAAGAGCTTTATCACAACTGATTTAAACTAATAATGGAGTAAACTTTTCATGACAAGATACACGATCAGAAAATGAATAATAGCTCATGAAGCAAATACTATGGAAGTTAAATATCACATGTCTCAACTCAACTAACAACTCCAATTGCAGGGCACAAACTAAAGTCTGAGTCAGCGGTGAAACATCAATCAGAACAAGAGACTTCAACAACTGAGAGGATCCTATTTATTACAGCATCATCATTTTCCAATCCACACTGAATAAATATGTTCTTTCGATTTCATTTATTAATAAAAGAAAAAGGCAATAAGAAAAAAAAGAGAAAACAGTTTTTTTTTCAGTATTTTGTTCTTGAACAGGCAATGATACACAAACTGGGGCGGGATTTGTGTGCTGATCTGTGACAGATGGTCTAAGATCAAGGTGCTTAGCCAGACAAATGCACACACAAAAGGCGAGAAAACCAACTGAAACACACAAACGGAAACAAAAAAAAACAGCAAAGAGATTCAATTAGAAAGTAGCAGAAAGACAAAACATAAACCACATGGAGGTGCAGCTTTAAACATTGCTCACCTTTGTTCCCCATCATAACGGCGAGATGCAATGGTGTGTTTCCTGAAGTAGAGAAGAAAAAAAATGAATCTGTCAGCTGCTTTTGGTAATCAGAATGACAAAGGACTGTGCCTTTATGTCTGGTGAATGAGTAGGCAAAGTCCACAAAATTCTGCATGATATGGTAAGTATATTGAGCGTTCCCTCCCGTGACAACCAATATTATATTATGTATTAACCTACTGTACCCCCAAAATATGCTGCATTTTGATTCCGAGTAAAGCTACAATACAGCACTTCCGATTTTTTCACCCCACAGAAAAATGTGTTATTAACCACTGAGTCATAATAGAATGAATTAAAAGAAAAAGTATATTTAAAAAAAGGTTTTTGAATCATGCTAAAGGCTTTGAAACTATGCCCAATCGTGGTCGATTAATGTACAGCTACAGTGTACGACATGTTGGTCATCTTTTGCAGGGCGCTAAAGCACATGCTCAATAGGCAGAGCATGCACTCCAGAACCTTAAGTCGCCTGAACCGCTGATGCCATGTGCTCTAGTTTACACAGTGTTAGGGTTCATGCTAAGGATGACTCCTGTACTTCATTGAGACATAATTTCGGGCCTGAACAAAATCCTTAACCCAAGTCAGGTGTGGAGAAGCACAGTTTTTCCCCCTCAGGATATGAAATATGCCTCGTAAGCATGGGAGAACCCTTGAAGGGGAAGCCAAACGGCCCAGTCAGCTCCTTCAGGCTTCTTTTCCAGGGAGAGAGAGTGGTGGGCAATCATCCAGAGAAAAGAGGGCCTGCCTAGAAGCCCTGACGTACATAAAAATCTAAGCTGGGAGTCAGCTAGCAGTTACACTCCATAAACAGAGACGCCAAGATTTCAATGAAGGTGAATGGACTTAAATTTGTATTGGCAATGCGGCTTTCCAAAATACTAGTTGCTCTAATCCAGATCATGTCAACAGTTTTCATTGGCGGTATTTCTCCGACAGAATGTTTAAAAAATGTAGTATAGACTGTCAAGTCAATTAATCTATTTCATCAATTTCAAGTATACAATTGTTTAAACTCGTTAATTGAGCAAAACTACCAAAAATGACTGTTCCAGCTTCCTCAAGGTGACAATGTTCTTATTTTTACTGTTAATATCACTAAAAATGTAATATCCTAAATTGTGTTGAATGGACAAGTAAAAACATATTTTTCATGTTTCTATTATTTGATATTTTGGAGACACAGATTATTAGAAACATGTGTCTGATTAATCAATAATAAAATAATGGTTGAAGCCTATTAAACTGGACAACTAAATGGTAATGGTACAGTAAGTGAGAGGAAGGTCTTTTGTGATGTGGATGAATTGATCAATCAATAAGCACCTCATTAGAACCATTAGATCTGTGTGCATGTTGGACTAATTGTTAATAAAGCTCTATGTCTTCATTCGTAAACATGCTGACTGATGCTAATGACATAATGTGACAGTGGAAGATAAACTCATGTGTTTATGTGTAAACACACAAACAGCTACCAATGAACCCTACCAACCTTAAAGAAGACGGGCAAAACCTTGTACCAAAACAGGCTCAAGTTGCAAAACAACACCAGAGGCAAATAATTGCCCCATCTGACACCTTGTTGTTTTACAATGTCAGATCTTTGATTTGAAGACAGACCACATTCCTGGGCTGACACTGAGCACAAGTACAGGCCATCTTTTGTCTCAGCACGTGAACCGGAACAACACAACCGTGTCCTTTTGTTAGATCAGCTAGGGCTTCTGTCGAAATGGTGGTGTTATCTGAACCGACTTTGCCCTGCAGAATAGGTGCTATCAGTCTGTAAGGTCCTGCAAATAAACCATAAATACATACAATTGCTGTGGACCAACTTCTAAAGAGCTTTTATTAAAGCTGGCTTATCTGTGTCTAGCTCTGATTAATAATGTATTTCAGTGTTCTAGGGTAAGAGTAGGCATTGAAGCAAAGCAATCATTAATACATACTTCACTGTTCTGTTGATTTAAGGGCATTGAGGTGGTCAAAATATTCCTAATTTTGGCCTTGCCGGGGAGAAGCCTCGCCTACTCGGTACCGGTGGCCTGTTAGCTCACTATAACAGAGCCTCGCTGGACCTAAAAACTGCTGGATCGTGATCAGTGCTGGGGTCCTGCGTGTAGGGTCTAAGAGATGAGCAGCTTGGTCGACTCACCGTGGAGATCTTTCTGGGCGATATTCTGCGTCCGTATGAGTGAGGACAAGCGTCGGACGTCTCCTTTGAACACACATTCATGCACCGGGAAGTCCTGCCCGGTTCGGATAATGGGGTTTTTGTTGTTGTCATCGATAACATCCGATGTTGACAGTGTGTTGGTGTTCGCATTGATCTGCGACTGTTGGTTCTGCTGCTGCTGAGTGGATGAAGACTTGATTAACTTGTGATTGCTGAAGATTTTACTCGCCCTGCTCTTGTTGTTCGTCTTGGAGGCGGTGAAAGTCCCAGTGGCAGCCTCCTCGTCCGGCTCTAGTAAATCCTCGTCCTTGCTCGGCCTGTGGTCTTTGCGCAGGGAGCGGATCTTCTCTCCGGTCATTTTCTAAACAGTTATGGTAGCAGAGGGTGTCGTCGCTGACGATGACCCTCCCGCGGGCGAACTGATGCGATTCGCCAGTTGGAAGTCCTCACGTAAACACGCTGGAAACTGCACAACATGTAAAACACACACGTAATCCTCAAGCGAACAGGGAGCCTGAAGACGAACAAGTAGCGACTTCCTATCACTGGCTTACTGTGAAAACAAACACTTCACCGCCCTCCTATTTTTTCAAACTACCGTTGGTTGCTGCACAACATAAGCGGCTCCAGTTAACTAGTACGAAGGATTCGTCTTCCGCCTCGTAGTATCGCGAGAGTTCAGTTAAGGTTACGAATGGCCACAACGCATATTCCCTGAATACATTTGTTCCCCGGAAAGTAATAAAGAAATTGAGGTCGGCTACTTCTATAATTCACAGCTATAGCAACTACACTTCATTTCTGGTCAAGATTTTACTCTTCATCGTTTATTTATTGCCAAGAAACCTACAGTACCAATACAACAGTTTGAGTCCAAAAATACCAACTTTACTCACACCAATATTAAACACATGTACAAATAGCCTACAAGCAAAATATCCCACCATATTCTTTACAATTTGCTACAAACAAGGACCATTCCCCGAGCTAAACAAAGTATTTCTGCTTGCCCTTATATAAGTGAGTCTGTCTAGACTCAAACAATCCAGCTCTCTTATACTGAATGAATCAAAAATGAATCAATCAATCAATCAACGAGAAAACAAGCACGAGTTAGTTTTCACACCGGCCATCGTAAAGGCTCAGTAAAACACAACAGGAGGGCATAAAACACAAAATGAATAATGGATCATCTACAACATAGTGAAACACTACCTCTCCTGGCTTACGCCAGTCATTTTTGGCACCAGTCACACCAGTCATTTTTGGCAGTTTTTCTCAATGAAGGAGTTAAAACAATTTTGTACCTTAAATTGATGTGATGGATTAATTGACTAAACATTCTGCACTACATTTTTCAAACATTTTGCCAAGAGAAATACCGCCAATGAAAATAGGAAGTCTAAAGTCCAGAAGTCTAGCCTGTTTCAATCTTTGTTTATAGACCTCCGGATATAAGCACAAGGGATTTGACACTTGACTTAAAAACTTGAACATCCTTCAAGAAGTTTTGAATCTTTAAACAGTCCCATAGATCGCAAAAACAGTATCTTTCTCATTTAGTGCAGCTGCACAGCTGCAGACATTAGCAAACATAAGATGCAGTTTAATAGGGGTTAAGAACTTATTCATTACCATTTTGATTCAAACCTTGTATACATTTTCTGTTTTAGGCCAGCCTGTTGTACATACTATTTAATTGTCTTATACAGCATATACAGTACATCTATTCCATCCAAAAAAAATATCAAACTCAAAATATTTGTTTTCTTTCACCGCGTAATAATGTGACACTCCAAAGGTAGGCATTCTGCAAAATGAGTACTTTTACTTTTAATACTTTAGTTCATTTTCTGATCATACTTTTTTATACTATATAAAAATACTTTTTGATGAGTAAGTGAATGTAGGACTTTTATCATGAGATATCATGAGATACTTACATTACAAAATGATATGTATATTTCTTCCCCCATTGCTTGTTTATACACAGCCAGTGGATGAAGCATTGCTTCAAGTACATAAACATCATCAATAACATATACTCTAAAACGATCAGTATTCTTATACATAGAGTACCTTTACGAATGTGTATCATATATCACATTATTGACTTGTTAATACAACTTATACGTCAAAGCGTTAGTGGCATTTCAATGCTTTTGGTAGGAGTGCATCTTACGTTCACTATTTTAAACCCTGGAGTTAAGGTTTGTATTCTTACCACTTATTTACATCAACGGTCCAATTCTACACAAAGCTACTCTATTAGCAGTAAAATATTTCAAGATATTACTCAACTTAAATAAAAGTACAAGTTAACTACTATTATCACCAAAGTGTTCTTGAAAATTTTAAAATGTAACTTCCAGTTGTAAGATAAATGTTGAGCCAAAAATAAAAAATGTTCCTCTGGTATTTAAAGTAAATTTGTGAAGTAGCATAGATACATAAAAATACTCAGGTAAAGGCTGCTTCAAAACTACACCTACTGTACTTAAATGAAAGTACTTAATTACTGAAGTACTATACTTTAACTATATCGTAAAGTGCCGTGTATTTGACACCAATTAGCAGAAGCCTGATGTGAATTCACGCAGACATTCACCTTTAAGTGCACAACAACTACAATTAATTGTACCAAGGTCTGAGGAAAAGAAGGATGAAAGTTTAATTAATCAATAATTAATAATTAAGTCAGAAAAGACCAATACACATTTAATATTTCAGTAAACTGTAACAGTTTGTCATGTTGTTCGCCCTAAACATAATGATCATGTAATATAACATCTCTATTATGCGAGCCTACAGTGATGCTTGAAACAAACTTTGTCTGCAATGAGAAAAACCTGTTGTTCATCTGTTGTTCATTTGTTCAGTGTGACAATGACAAGTATCTAAGCATGCATGGGAGTCTGTAACTGCAGATACGAAGTATTGTCATTGTAATGCTCAATCCAGCACCTTAGTATGGTACACTATATTATGCAGACCTTCTGTAATGTTTATTCAATAAAGTTGGAGTATATGGGTCCTTGTTTGATTTAGTCTCGATAGACATTATTTTGGTTGAATATTTATTATCTATGACTTTATACTTATTTTCTTACCTGCTTTACTCTGATCACTTGACTCTGATAACTATCTGAAGCATCAATGTTTAGGCAGAGTGAAGCTGACCCCAAGAGCAGTGGCTCTCTTTTTTTCAGCCAAGTACCTTGTAACTAGAGCAAAGCATTTTTGATTTAAAAAAAACAATGTAATACACAGCGCTGTGTCATCAGTGTCTGATTTAATATAGAATATATCCAATTCAGTAAAAAAACTTACACTTGTATTTTTGAATATGCAATAAATAACTATTATAAAAGGATTTTTGATATATATATATATATATATATATATATATATATATATATATATATATATATATATATATATATATATATATATATATATACAAAATCTCAAGTACCCCCAGGTACCAGTGATCTGAAGACAACTGAGTCAACAGCGCACTTCCGCTCTCTATGGCTCAAGAATGGAATTACAGGAAACGTCTCAATCGGAGTTACATATACACTACACTACAAGGAGCAAAAACAAAGCAACAATTCAATGTGTAATTTCACATTGAATGTTATGGTGGCGATTGAGAAAAATCCTGGTTATTATATTTAGTGAAACAGAGATGTTTCGATTTTGTTCATTCTTTGAGCTTTACTTTACAACATTATGAGTTCATTAAATCATCCATTATCCATTTGGTTCGTTACGGCATTTACATTTTTTATCTTTTTATTTGAACCCAGTACAACCCGTTTCAAAACGTGTCCCCTCCCTGACTCAAACAACGGGAAACGTTGCATCATTACCGCACAGACGGAACACGCAGACAAAGACTCAAGCAACGTGAAGCGTGACGTAACCTGGACGCCCCCGCCAATCCACTAATCACCGCCTTCACCCGCTTGTTGATGGCCGCTGATTGGCTCACGCGGAGCAGCCCAGAACCAGTTAAATTGCTTTCTCCCGTTTCCATACCATGTTAATACACACTCATCCTTCGTTTGCGCCGGCACACACTTAGCGGAGCGCATTGCCATGGATCAAAACCACAAGCAGAGCGAGCAGAGCGATTTGTACGCCGGCTTCAGTGCGGCGTACAAATCGTTCGCCACAGAAGCAATTCACATCGGCCAGGAACCGGAGCAATGGAAATCAATGGCTGTAGTGCCGCCGATTTCTCTGTCTACCACGTTCAAGCAAGTCGGACCTGGGAACCATGCCGTAAGTAGTCCGATATCCCTTGGTTTCTTCATCAAGGCGGGTGGTGATGGGGACCATCCTGTGGCGTGCACGTGCGTTAAGCAGACCATATTGCGTTATGTACGAGGTTAGCTAGTATGAGGTGGACTATTGTTGTTGTTTTTTATTATTATTTGAGAATTGGAAATACATTATTAGTAAAACTAAAGTCTCCGTGATATATATATATATATATATATATATATATATATATATATATATATATATATATATATATATATATATATATATATATGTATATGTGTGTGTATATATGTGTGTATAAACATATATCTGTCTTATTTTATTTTTAGATGTTTAAAACCCACAATGAGGAAGCCAAAATAAGTAATCTTAGAAATTGTAAACTAATTAAATAGCTAGTATTTCTATGGTGATTCTATATACATACAGAGATATTGGGCATACTTGTGAATTTTATACTTAACAATAAAAGAAAATAGTGAAAGGAAAATGTTAACTGGAAACTATAGGATCATAATCTAACTATATACACACCAACTGCCAAAATCTACCAAATAAGTTGCCATTGTTTTCTTGGCTGTTAAGTGAAGCAACTCCAGGAGCCACATGAACATGTTAATGCAAAACCAAATGCCTATCTGTTTAATGTAAAATAATTCAGCACAGGTGTGAATGCTCTTTTGCTTTCTCAGTCAAAAGTGAATCTAGGTGAAAAGAGACATCTTAACTTCCTTTTTCTCTCTTATCAAAATGTTGTTTCTCCCATCACTATCATACTCTCTGCCGTTTAGCTATTAGGCAATTTAAGTGCAATCAAGGTTAACTTTTACAACTCGCATTTGTTTCTGTGAATGATTATAGTTAGTATAGGTTAGTCAATTGTTTACACGGATAACAAGTCTGGACATTTAGTCTCTATTTTTCCCACAAAGGCACAATTGATTTAGGAGGACTTGAGCGGCCTTTTTTTTTATTAGAGTTATTAGACTAATCATGAGGTAAAACTTTATTCCTGACATGTGTTATAAAAAGTTTAAATCCTTCTTCATTTGTACTCTCTGACGACCCTCCTTCAGAAGTGTGAAACATTTTCCTAGACTCCTCATTTTTCCGTTAAACTGGCATATCTCTGATGGTCTTCATATTAAAACAAATCAAAGTGTGTATATCCTTGTAGAAAACACAAACTCATTTTAGGTTCTACTTTCTATTCAATTTAAACCCAAATAGCATTAGTTGTTTCCACCACAGTTATCACTGTCACATATTACAGTTATTATAGCAGTAAATTAAAATTAAAAGTAGCGACGAACAGGCTCTCACACCTTCAAGCACATTGCGGTATTTTTATGTCATCTTTCGGTATATCACATTTACACCACACTGTAACTTTCAAGGAAATCAGAAGATCTTCATCACATTCTGTTGTCAGTAGTGAGCACTGTGACTCTGTATGCCTCAATATGGGCGTGTATATGTCTTTAGCCATCCACCATGTGGCATTTGGGGCAGGTATTGACTATTCCGTCACAATTTAGAGGCATTAGTAAAATTAAAGGAATCTGATAAACCGTCTTAGAGGGGTTTGAAAGAGTTTGCACAAAATACAAGTAAAACACACACATGATGTGTTTTATGAATTTCTTTTGACTGTGTAGCTGACTTGCCATGACCAAGCCAAATTAAAATGATTAGTAGTTTGAACATAAGTGCAAGATTTTCTGGGATTTTGTACATCATAAAGTCCTCAAACATGTTTGTAAAATTAAAATGAATGCACAAACTCTAAACTGGCTGACTTGCTGTCTGGTGAATAATACAACCCCCCACCGTCCCCCACACTAGTTTTGTTCTCAAATATGACAGCAATGACTCCACTACACGTCGTCAATGTCAACAGTTTTGTGCCTATAAGGGACTCTATAGAGCCCGCTGCCCGATCACTGCAGAATGTCGCAATTTTTGGCAGTTCTGACCTGTGTGTGTGTGTGTGTGTGTGTGTGTGTGTGTGTGTGTGTGTGTGTGTGTGTGTGTGTGTGTGTGTGTGTGTGTGTGTATGTGTGTGCCAATTTCCTAAGAATCCTAAGCAAGAAAAAAAATATTTTCCCAGATACGTGTGTGCTCAAGTCCTAAATACTTGGCAGTATTGCGCAAAGACGCACGCACAAAAACATTGAAAAACCAACAAACAAAGGCGTAGCCTGCTTAATCTTGTACAGTTATTGATGTCCTGTTGATCAACCCTGTAACCTGTCATTCAGCTTAGATTTCTTACCTGGGAACCTCAAGTGTATTCATACACACTATGACAACCTGTTTGCCATAAACACCTCTCTTTTTCCTTTTAAACACAGTCTGTTATTACAAATGTCGATTGAGGTGGCTGAAATGTCTTATCATGTTTTTGATGTAGGGGTTTGAATACAGCCGGAGTGGAAACCCTACAAGAAACTGTCTTGAGAAGGCCGTGGCTGCCTTGGATGGGGCAAAGTATTGTAAGTATAACTATCATAACTTTCACACGAAGAGGAAATATTTAACAACATAAAGAATGGCTTAAACATCAACCATGACGGGTGTTTCAGTTCCCTCTGCTGTGAAAAAGGATCTTTGGTCTTAATAACATGTGATTCCACCTCCCCCCCCACACACACAGGCATTGCTGTTGCCTCAGGGCTGGCAGCCACAGTTACCATCACCCACATGCTCAAGACGGGTGATGGAATTGTCTGCATGGACGACGTGTACGGAGGTGAGACACCCGTGTCAAAGTATATGATGAAACACTAACCATTTACACATGGCATTATAAACCCACATTTTCCCCACTCATACAAATTGTCTGTTGCTGTGAAAGTATATAGGGTGAACTGGTTTTGAACCACATTTAAAAAATAAATAATGTTTAACTAAGTTTTAGTTTCTCAATTTCAAAGGCACAAACCGCTACTTCCAAAGAATTGCAGCTGAAAGCGGTCTGGAGGTGTCTTTTGCTGACTGTACAAAACCCGAGCTGCTGAAGGCTGCTCTGAAGGACAACACTAAAGTAAGTCGAGTACTGATAACAGAATGAAGTGCTCGGTGTCCTTTTTCTATTGCTAGTATGTTTTGTAGTTCGATCTGATTTTGCTGAAGTCATAATCGGGTGTATAATTTTGTTTGAACCAGTAATCATGACTCAGGATTCTGTGTGATGATTCATGGCTCCAGAGATTAGCTGCCTCTCAGCTTTTGCCACAGCGACTTGTGCATTACAATACTTTTGACACTCTCTTGTGCTGTTTCTTTGTGTAGCTGCTGTGGATTGAGACACCCACCAACCCCACGATGAAGGTTGTGGATATCCAGGCCTGTTCTGACGTGGCCCACAAATACAACAAAGACATCATAGTGGTTGTGGACAATACCTTCATGTCTGCCTACTTCCAGGTGACAGTGACAGATTTGTACTTTATGCTCTTACAAGTTCAAAACAGTCAAATTCCAGTATCCCATTTCCAGAAAACAAGTAGTTGATTAACTTGTTTATCTTGTGTGTTTACCTTGTGTACTCTTAGCGCCCCTTGGCTTTGGGAGCTGATATCTGCATGTATTCAGCTACCAAATACATGAATGGTAGGTTGTGTACATTGTCACACTTTACCAAGATCTCAATCCAATTAATCCAATCATAACCTACAATATTTAGTTATATTACATCTTGAAATGTGACCTTACTCTCAACACACAAACTAAAGATGTTCTACTCCCAAATGACTTGTATTTACAATCAATTGTTCTTTTATTCCTGTCTCAATTTGTCAGGTCATAGTGACGTGGTAATGGGTCTGGCCTCAATGAACCGGGACGATCTGTTTGATCGACTGAAGTTTCTGCAAAATGGTGAGTAGAAATAACGTGTCAAGTTAGGTAACGGAAAACACATTTGGACAAAACCGCAATCATCAGCTGACATCAGCGAGTGGCTGGATTCATCAGATACACTCTCTAGTAGACGAGTGCAGAAACAATAAGTCAATTGTCTGAAGGTCACCAAGTATCTTGCTTGGTGATTTATTAAAATCAGAGTGAGAAACTGTTTATTGCCAAATACGTTTACAAGCTGATCGGTGCATGACAATAAATGCAGTAGAAATTGTATAATAAAGGTAAAATAAGTCTGTTATTAAAGTTTTATGGTTAAAGAAATTCATCAAACAACAAGCCACATGTTTGCTGGCTCCAGTACGACTAGTTATGTATCTGAAATTAGGTGCAATTTAAAGACATTGATATTGTGTCATATAATCACTTTATGGCTGCACTCTATTTGTATTTGGTGGACTGGGTCTTTCAACCTGACCTACATCCCATAACTTAACAACCAAAACAAGAACACCTGAGACCAAAGTTCAGTCAAAAACAATAATATATTTGTTTATGCTTTTGATGTTTGCCTAATTTGGGTCTCCAATGTGATCTTACTTTTGTTCAGCTCTGGGCTGTGTACCGTCTCCCTTTGACTGCTTCCTGTGTAACCGAGGACTGAAGACACTACACCTGCGGATGGAGCGTCATTTCAAGAATGGCATGGCCGCCGCAAAGTTTCTGGAGACAGATCCCAGAGTGGAGCGGGTCATTTTTCCAGGTAATCTTGACCTACCTACCTACATACATACATACATGCATACATACATGCATGTTATCACTGCCAATCCATACAACGTTTTCTTTTTTACAAACCAATACGTCTTCTAAATGTCATGGGGTGTGTGCAGGAATACATCACTAACAGACCAACTCCAAACAAACCATGACCCATACTTTTCTCAGAAGCAGCGTTCTGCATATAGAGTAAACTATTGTTGTCTTTGTAACCGTTACGTCAGCATAATGAGCTCATCAAAAAATTGTCTTCTAACCTGTTACACCCCACATGTCCAGAAATATCATGTAATCACCACTTGACTTTTTTCAAGTTTTTCCTCTTTCGACATAGGCCTGCCCTCTCACCCTCAGCATGAAGTGGTGAAGAGACAATGCACCGGATGTCCGGGAATGATCACCTTCTACATTAAGGGGAAACTTGAGCACGCCAGCGCCTTCCTCAGTAACCTCAAAGTAATTTTGGCAGTACAGTTTTATTTGATCTTGAAAGATGTGTTTTGGAAGCGGGCCTAATGCTCGCATAGACAACATTTTACTATGGCTTGGGTAGTGTCTGTGATTGGTTACTTGTCTATGTTTTCTATTACTTCTATTGAGGTTTACATATTATTTATATCCTGCACTGTTTCACTTCATGTCCTCTGTCTTTTTATTTCAGTTATTTGCGATAGCTGAGAGTCTTGGTGGTTATGAAAGTTTAGCAGAACATCCGTAAGTATCCATGCAGAATTTTCCTCTCGACTATTTTACTTTCTGATATTATTTTAGTAAAGTAGGGAATTTGTCTTTGTGAGCTCACCGAAAGAAAGAAAGAAAGAGAAAGACCAACTTATTAATATCTCTCTCTTGTTCAACAGAATATAAAATGAGTAAAAATCCAAACTCATAAAATAATGATTAAAGCATTAAACAAATGGGTAAAAAAAATAAGTTCTGCAGTGCGGTTGGTAGTGTTGTAGCAGTTTCACAGCTTCAGGATATGTGCTGTGCAGGAACCTGCATGTCTAAGCTGCTTCATCATTGTTTGAGAAAAAAACAAAAACACTAATGTGTCATCAGCATATTCAAACATCATGACAGACTGGGTTTGGACAAACAGTCATTTAGTACACGGAGGGGACAGTACACACCGTGTCAAGTCATGACCGAGTCAGTCATTTAGACAGCTTGGGTTGAGTTTCTTAGGCACACAACTGACTCACCCCTCTGCTGTGCAAGGGAACATTCAAACATATCACGATAGATGGGGGCAAGATCATATGCTCAACATTTCAGGATTGCAAATGATACCAGAGCTTTTGCCTGTGGAGCCAGTATATTACATAAAACTTTCAACTAATGTTATCTAAGATGTAACTACGGAGTACCACCACAAGGGAGCAGCAGATACCTAGAATAGAACACTCCTAAGAGACTGTCTTTCAAACAGATTTTTAATTGACACTATGTTCATGTTCTCAGCTCTGTTAAAACTACAGGATGGCTTTGTTCATGACTCATATATGTTGCACGTTCTTTTATCATAATTTAGGGCCATCATGACCCATGCATCAGTGCCAGAAAACGAGAGGATTGTCTTGGGGATCAGTGACACACTCATCCGACTGTCTGTGGGTCTGGAGGATGAGGAAGACATCATCGAAGACCTGCGACAAGCACTGGCTGCAGCTGTAAGTAACATCCAACACTGGTAGGGTACCAGATAGTAATAATGATATAATAATGTGGCTTCTGTTGATATTCCAAAGTTAAATTATAACCTCAAGTTCATGAAAGTCTGGAATTTTTAGCCATGTGCACATACATTTGGATTTTTGGAGTATCAACACAAACTGCAAAATGGAACCTACATTTAACAAGCCATCCACATTTGGCTTCCCTTCCTATGTCACTTGCCGCCTCATTAGAAGTTGGCAACCCGAATACAGACTAGAAATCTTTGTTTTCATAGCAAGCCGAGAGTTCCGTCTTACGTCCTCAAAAGCATGATTATAACTGCCGTTTTCAAAACTGAACGCATGGTTATCTACCAAATAGTGAACGTAATGAGAAGTGTTTTTTATAGCAAGTTGCACTATTTACAAAATTTCCCTGCTCAACCACAGCTCACTTCACATGCTTTGAGGTGGGAATGCTGTAAAGGAGAGCCAGATGTGTCACATATGTGACTTGCTAATGATTAGTCAGAGGATTAATGTGTCTATAATGAAGTAAAAACTAGTGTATTGCATGCTTTTATTTTAAAGTAATGTTATCAGAACAATATAACAGCACTCTGGAGCGACAGCAAGTTAACATACATACATATATAGTTTATAAACATTTTTTCTTTTTTTTCTGAACAGTTAAGGCTGATCTATAATTGGGTTTTACGCAGAGACGCAAGACACGCATGGCCACCCTTGCGTGGTCAAATCGGCCATTTTGTGTGCTTGCGCGCGTCACCCCAAATTTCTGACTATCCGTCAACGCAACGCAAGCCCGCAAGGCTGCGATTGGTCCGCTAACCACATCCTTCCTGTGTCTCCCATTTCCGGTTTCATAGCATAATACCTCTGTTTTTAAAAGCCACAGCAGAAACACAAACAATGGATCCCGTTGAAGAACGTTTGGCTGAAGAGGTCCAGCAAATATGAGCATTTATAGAACCCGTCTGACGAAGTATAAGGACACACAGATGGCGGTGAATTCCTGGAGGGAGATATTGGTGAACGTAGGTGTGCAGGTCGACTCTAAACGGTCGTTGCGCCACCTACTGTTCTGGCGTATGGAAAACGCACGGGAACAATAAACCAAAACGAGTCCGTCAATCCGACTGCGTGGCCAGCCGCAGTTGTAGTTGCAGGAGTATAATTCGCCCTTAAGGGTCCCTGTGGGGGACAAACCACTCCTTCTTTTGTCCATGTTCAGTCTGTCGCTTACCTTTTTAAAGATGTATGTTATAGACCAGCAATTGACTAACTTTATACTAGGGCTGTGAAACGATTAAAAATGTTAATCAGATTAATCAATGGTTTCAGTGGATTAATCATGATTAATCACATATTACTGATATTCTCGGTATATTTTTGTAAAAACATAAAGATTTATGATAAAAGGCGGATATATACATTGTCATTTATACATTGGGGTGCTGTTGTAAACAATACAACTGAAGGTCGTAGGATGAACCCCGTTAGCGTTTCATCCCGCTCCACAGTCGCGCATCTACGCGATCTTTAGCTCGTAAAAAAGAACAAGTCGTGCTAAACTACCAAAAAAAAGTTTGGCGCTGAAATTCCTGTCGATTATTGATGCAGCGACGTTTTATGCAGAACTAGTTTCTTCAGAGCGTAACAGGATATTCGCCGCGAGTCGAGGTGACAAGGTGCTCAGTGTTGTCAGATTGGTGATGGAGAAGTATCGTACCAAAGGCTCAACGTGGTTGTAATTGGAGGATAATTATCGTGCATTTGGCAACCCTGAGATCGGTCGATCAATGACAGTTCTCTCTACAGCCAGAGCTCGCGCAAGAAGGTGAACGTAAGATACCATTTACAAAACTTGTAAGGGCGTCTCAGGCAGACTTAGTGAGGGGTCTTTGTTGTTCAGTGAGGCTGGTTTGACGCATTCCACTTCGCAACTCCGCTCACCGACCAACGCATGCTTCGCGTTGAGCTGGTACCTGAGGCTGGTTGTGCTACGGTAAAACGTCAACGTCTTCCGCAGAGTGAACATCTGACATCTCCGTCTAACTGCATTAGAGTGGAAATAGTTGAATAGTTATATTGGAAGCTCATTCTGTGCATGCGTTAAATGCGTTAAAACAAATAACTAATTAATCCTGTAATTTAATCATAATGCGTTAACGTGTTATTTTTCACAGCTCTACTTTATGCAAAAGCAATTGTTTACTTTCTAGGCACACAACAAACTATATATTTGAGCTGTATAGTGCAGAATAAGGCACGCCTGTCAACATTTAGAAGAAGAAGCACCAATTATCTTGGGAAACATTTAGGGAGAGCCAGGCCAGGAAGAGTTGCAGACCAGGATTGAGTTAAATATGTAGTGGTTGCTCACTGTGAACTTTGTAAAGGGCTGTGGCATGACCAGGTCCCTTATGCACTCTGTAGTCTGTGTCTTTGTAGCAGTCTGGGGTTCAGTCACTTTAGGTAACTGAAATCACTCTTTGTGTTACATTTTCAAAAAACAGGCACATAATATCTTAAAAATACTTTAAGTTCATTTAATAACTGCATGGTTCTTGTCAGTATTTTTTTTTTCATCTGCAAAGTAGAGCAACAGATGGCTCATCAAAAATGCTCAAGTGTTCCCTGAAGACATTTTCAGGTTCAGCATTTTTCACGTCTGTGTGCTGTTGGCCCTCAGATCTAGCCTGATCCAGTCCAGACATCTGCATTTTTAACACTTCTCTCTCCGCTCCAAAGGCTGGCATCGACATCTGAGGTTTTATTGCATCTGTCTTTTTTTTTTCTGACTTGGACGGCTGTGGTTTCATAAAACATTTTGATTTAATTATTTGTATTCATAGTTGTATTATGGAGGAAAAATAACCTAATGAAACTGCTGATTTTGAATCAATTTGGCATATGAAGGTGGTTGAGAGTTTAACATTAAAATTCAAGCTCTATTTAGTGTGCTGCTTGTGAACGATTTATCACTAGTTCTCCCCCTATGGACTGCAGGTACTATCAGTAGGGAATTTGAGTCTACTAAAACACTTTTTTGCCACCTCATGCAGCTGTATCTTGCATGGCGGGCTGCACCTCTTCTCCTCAGGAATCAGATAATGTCTCTGAAAGCCTCTGCTGCCCATCTGCAGCAAATGGAAATTAAATGGAGACAAATATCTATAATGACTGTGTGGTCTGGGGAGAAGGCACCTCTGATGGGTGACGCGTTTGATTGGATGGGACAGCAGGTCAGATTGGGGCAGGCGGTTCAATATCTAGACAATAGTCCTCATCCTCGGGTTAGTTTTTGAATCACAAACTGTTGGTTAATCATATCAAACTCTCCAATGGCTCTGTACCATTTGTAACATTGCTGTTTTATTGACCAGTTTTCTTTGCAGAGTTAACCTGCCTTTTTCTTGCCTTTTTATAGCAGACATTTTGGCATTTCGCCTGAGCTAATGAAGCAAAGAGGACTAGATAAATTGTACTTTTTTTTTCTCTCCAAGATGTGATTGTGTCATTTCAGTAAAAACCTTAGCATTTTATTAACAGTAGCCTCATATGTTGACTGTAACGGTATTAATTTAACTGACCCTTTCTTCTTTTACTCTTGTCTTTTTATAGCACCCAAAGACTAAATAAAACATCTCCAGCGCTTGATCGAGGCTGAGGTTGAAAGCGGTCGGTAAGAAGACGTAATATGAAGTACCTGAAGTCTCAAATCATTGCAGATCAACACTTGCTACTGAGGTTCAGCGCCCAAATGGCAGACATTGAATTATTAGGGAACTACTATAAAAATCATTCTCTCTGTGAATAATATGCAATGTTTACAAGAGAAGTGTTGTGATGCCTATTTTACTCTAACATTAGTTGTAATCTTACTAATTTTATGCTGGGTTTGCTATGTTTAATGTTTTTATTTTAAGTTTTGTTTGGAGGGCCATTAGTGGGGCGTATTACTATACAACAAAGACTTGTATTGTTTAAGTTACTGCAGGATGATGCCAAAACTCTGTTTTCATGTATAAGCTTGCTATAAAACTTGTTTACTTCAAGCTGAATCTTAGTTTTGGTGCCCAAAGCGGTCTCCAAACGTCACTGCCCTGTTAACATCGGCAGCTGTAATTTGTATTAATCATCTGTCTGGCATAGTTTCCTTTTTCCTTTTCCTACTCCTGACTTACTGTCAAGTCAGAAATATTTTCTGCTCAAAGATTTTAGAAGCTTTTCAGAACTATTTATATTATTGTATTATTACAAACAATCTCCTTTCAAACATGATGAATAAAAATTGTTTTTATTTGGTTACAGAATATTAAAGATGCCTTGTCCTAATGACAACATTTTGCCAATATATGAGGAAGTATTCGGTAAGCACATGTCTTGTTTGGAGCAGAATTTCCCAGCAATGATGATAAAGGTTTTTTTTATAGTAACGACTAAAGAATGTTACTTAAGTATTTGTCCTAAAAGTTTCTGATGAATAATGTCTGATGAAGGACTTGATTTGTGTTCTTGAAGTAATGTCAAAGTGTTTGGGTCTAAGACAAAAGCTAAATTTCCCCCAGGTCATGGGCTCATGCTATCCTAGAACGGTATTCCAGGATAGTGAAGTGGTTTGGCCACATCACGACCCAAGAATACGCTACATTTACGCTTCAGAATACTCAGTCAATATTATTTATGTAAATGAGAAACCATTAAAATCTGTTTGCAGTCTCCCCTCTCAAACCATCTCTTTTTAAAAACACAGAAGCAGTGTAATCAGTCACGGTGGCAAGTCAATAAGCCACATCAGGCAGCACGCTGGGTTTTTTAGCCAATGGGTCAACTGAGAATTAATCGTCCTAATGACGAAACTATCAATAACAATTTCATTAAGAGACTGAAGGTTTTGATTCTCTGTAATCAGTTATTTTTTTAACAGTTTTGATTCAGTGGAAATTGTATTTCTTGTTACCTGAGATCATTTAATCATGAATTTTACACATCCGGGAATCTTCTGAATCAGCCCTTAACATGTTGTGTAAGCCATGCTACTGCTCAAATCTCTGCACGGTTGATGTGTCAATTTAGCAACCAAAAACACAGCCTCAGACTTCATGAAACCTGCCACATCCA